>NW_021604696.1:799734-817275 GCF_004785775.1 Grammomys surdaster | reverse complement strand
TCTCTCTCTCTCTCTCTCTCTCTCTCTCTCTCTCTCTCTCTCTCTCTCTCTCTCTCCAAAACCTTCTAGTGTTATTTTTATATTTGTATGTATGTTTTCAGGACTGATCATTTGGTATTGGTAATGAGTTGGTATGTCCTTCTGTACAGAAACTCTATTTCTCCCACTCTCAACATTCCTTACATTCAGTGTGTGTGTGTGTGTGTGTGTGTGTGTGCGTGCGAGCGCACGCGCGTGTGTATAAATGCAGTAACAAAGAACTACTCATAAGATTTATTTTCTTTGTGTGGGTTCCAGTGTTCAACCTCAGATTGTCAAGTTGGTGGCAAGCACCTTTTTCTCTTGAGCCATTTCAGTAGGCTCAACTGAGATATTTTCTTTATGTAAATTCAGAGTTTTTTTGTCTTTGGATCCCTGATAAAATTATTTCTTGGTCTCATGGGCCTATATTAGTTTGTTTCTAAATGTGATATATTGGCTGCTATTCATAATTGGTAATTTTGATTCTTTTGTAATCGTTTTAATTTTAAATTGCTTATGTATAGAACTTTCTGATTTGCTAATATATTTTTTACTTTTTAATTTAAGCATATGAATTTATTCATAAAATGTGTTAATGGGTAGTCATTTGAGGTGTAGAAATTGGATGTCTTATCTAATCCACTCCAGAGACATATGAGTGACATTGAGCAGGAGCGAATTTCCTCCCAGAAAAGATCATTTACCCAGACTTGTTTCTTCTGTTTCTTCTTATTTGCAAATTCAAAAGTGTGCAGAAATACTTTCACACTGTGTGTTTCCTGCTTCTCAGAAACAGTAATATAGAAATTCCTCTCACTACAGCTTTGAACTCTCCAACCACAGAAGCACATCCGAAAGTAAAACCACCAAAGTCAAAAACACTTCAGAAAATTTCTGATCACCTTGCCAAGAACAAATGCAACTTTTCAGTAAAAATGATAAATTGAAATTTTATTTTCTATTATAAGAAGCTCGGCCTAGAGACCTGGAAAGAGGATTGGTGGATGAAATACTTGCTGTTTAACTATAAGCCACTGAGCGGGGGCCTCAGCATCCTTGGAAAAATACAGCAGTGTGTACTGTAAAGCTCACAGGGTGAGGCAGACACAGGAGGATGACTAGAACTAGCTATTATAATGGGTTCCATGAAGGATTCTACTGCAAAGACAGTACATTGATGAACAATAGAGGATGAAATAAGTGACAACTGTACCCGGACCCCAACTAAACTACATCTGGTATTAACTAAACCCTACATATACTTGTGAAGGTCTTTTGATTAATTAACTTCTGAAAGTGGGAAGACCCAGCTTTAATCTGGATGTTTTGATGTTGAAAACCATACTTTTAATCTGGATCACACATTCTGGTGACAGCCTACATAAATCATGTAGAAGAAGGGCTTATTTTCACTCTCACTGGCAAGTTCACTCCTTCACTGGCATTAAGTACATCCTTCTTCTGGATACTGGTATATACTAAATACCAATCAGATACTCAGATTTGTGGATGGAACAATTACTGGCTCTTGTATTTTTCATTGGTAGACAGCCATTATTGCACTAGCTGAACCACAACCTCCTAGTCACTCTAATAAATTCTATATAATTTTCTCTGTGTGTTCATATATATGAGTGTTTATATATAACACACACATACATAAACATACATGCTTTAATAAAAAATATATATTCATTTTATTAGTTCTGTCCATTTAGAGAATGCTGAGTAATTCAAAACACATTATTGATCTTAGGTCTCTAATATTCATGATGGATGTTTCTATATGCACACAGATACATACAAGTATGTGCCTAAACACATCAAAAGTATTTTAAAAGTTCAGCAGAGCAGACATCCAAGGAAATGGCCTACTTAATATAAAAGTATTTTTTAACTATAAAAGTTATAAAACTATTTCTACACATTTTGCAGTCAAATGAATATTTTATTCAATAAATCATGTAGCTCTCAATGGTAAGCACTAATTCTCCAATATTTAAATTCAGTATAGATAATTGTCTTTGAAGTCTTGTACCCAATACAAATATTTAAATATGGAGAATGCTCAATGAAAGTCAGATATAGTAATGTTGGAATTAGCTAAGGAAATAGATGACTTAGTTTTATATGTAAAAAATTAATAATTTATTTATTCAAAATGCCTAATTTGCTTGGCTGGAAAAGGTCCCTGACCTAAGTTTTCACAGTTTCTACGTTATTAGTGGAACATGTTTTCTCTCGACTCAGAGCTCATTAAAGATTCACAGTCTAAGTTCTGACATTCAATATTTATCCTCTGATCCAGACCATAGCATTCTCTTTACATTTTCTTTTTTGAATCAGATGAAAAAGGATTCTTAGTCTTTAAAGAACATCAATCAGCTTTTTCAAACAAACCCTAATATAATCATCAATAATTAAGCTATAGATATAAATTTCAATCTTTCAAATTTTGAGACAAAAGTCGATGAAAAATCTAAGGAGCTCTCACAACTTTCTTACTATAAATGTCCTATGGAGAATATCACAATGCCTGCTAACTCTCAGCCAAATTTCATCGGCCCAAGAATGCTTTCAAATTTATTTGGACATTAAGTCAGCATTTCACTTCCCAAATTTATCCAACCACTGGTAACATTTACCAAGCATCATACACATTTTCAGGCCCCAATATTATCACATTTAAGATTAAAGATAGTGTTTTTGTCGAGATTTTGAGCACTTAGTTAAACAGTTGCAATCCAAAAGACAAAAGGAAGGAAGGTTGTCCTGGTTTGCTTTTCTATTGCTGTGACAAGACACTGACCAAAATCAACTTTGGTGAGGAAAAGATTTGTTTTACTTACATTCTCTTGTCAGAGACCATGGGTCCAGAGAAATCAGGGCAGGAGCTCAAGGCAGGAACTGGGAGGCAGGAACTGAAGAAGAAGCCAGGGAGTAATGGTACTATTTGGCTTGCTCTATTTGGCTTGTTCAGTTAATTATCTAGAGCAGGCTTGCCTGAACATTAATGGATATCTCTACTCACAGTGCTCTGGATCCTCTTGCTTCAATCAACAATAAAGAAAACAACCACATGAACATACCCCCAGGCTTATCTGATGAGAAGCAACTCCTCAGCAGGGACTCATTCTTCCCCGGGTGTCTCTAGTCTATGTTAAGCTAATGAAAATCAAGGTGCACATATCTAAATTTTTAACTGAAAATATAAAATATTTAAGAACAAGTAAGACATTTTAGATGAGTGTGTGTGTGTGTTTAATGTGACACAGTTGACCTTATACAGCCCTCGCTAGCCTAGAATTTCTGATCCTTAGACCTCTTCACCCAAGGGCTGAAAAAGAGAACATTCATTGCTATACCCTACTGAACAAATGATTTTTTTAGAGCTTTGGTTTCTACCTTCTTTTAAAAGTTTACTTGGTCTTATATTTTTTAATTCATAATTTTCATGTAATTCAGAAAATAATAGAAGTCATTCTAGCAGCTCTTATGTTATTAACTTAGAATGGATTTGACTTTTGGATTTACTGATTTCAGAAAGGAAATGATCTAATCAGGCTATTATAAATTATTTTGCAATGAAGAAAAATTATATACATATTTTTTGATATATTGGCTTCATTTTATTTGGACAGTACTATAGACTGGACCTCTGATTCACACAGTATTTGCATCCTAACATTTTCAAAGATCCACCATACAGTTTTTAAGATAGATGACCATTCCTCCATTCCTGCCGTGCATGAGTAAAGAATTCCTAATTTCATATTTTCCATGTGCCAGCACTTAATATTTTTGTGTTCTAATAATAGACACTCTGAGAAAACTGAGCAGCAATTACACTGTGACATTGACTTGTGCTTTCCTGATGAGTAGGAACTCTGGGCATTTTGCATATACCTGCTGCTTGAGTGTGGTCTCCTTTGGTCAAAATCACTGGGAGTATGTCACTCATTTCCTTTATTGAACTCTTTCCTTTTAGAAGTTTTTAAAATCGCATTTTAGATATTTAATTCTGCTTAGATATAGTCTGCATATATTTTGCTCAATCTCTAAGGTTCCTCTCTTCACTTTCTTGACGGTGTTGTCTTTTCTGTGTAGAAAGTACCGGTTTGATAAAATGTCATTTGTCTATTTTTTTTTAATCTTCAGGGAGTTCAATGCCAAATAAAATAAATGCCTATAACACTGTCAAGAAGTTTTTCCTCTGTCTCCTTTTCTAATAATTCTATAGTTTCATAGACATCTTGTCTTTCATCTTTTTAAAGTTGTCTCTTATGTATGGGGTGACATGAAAGGATGCCAGTGGATGAAAAGACAGAAATGGGGTCTACAATGAATCATTACTCAGTCTTGATGAAGATAAATCCTATCACTCTTCACAAAATGGGTTAACCTGGGGGAATTATATTAAACAAACTATCTTGTGTAATAAAGACTTACTAAGAACTATATAGAGACTCTTAAATTTGAACTCAGAGAAGTAGAACATAGAGTAAATGTAGACAGAGCCCAGGAATTTTAGGATAAGCTCATGAGATATAACTGACAATTGTGATAATAATTCTACTTGAAAAAAAAATTACTAGGGATCTCTATTGTCAGAAAACTGTATCTCACCACAGACATACAAACACTCAAACATTATCATGTTAGAGTTTAATATGCTAATTCATTTGAAAGTATTTAACATTTCCCAACACAAATGCATAACAAAACATTATTTTATATAACTCAAGTCTTTGCAGCATTTTTTTCTGGTTTCAACACTAATACAGTTGGGAAGAAAAAAGACAGTATATATGCACACAAAAATATCTCCTATTATCAATATAAGTCTGAATTAACTGTAATGTGTGTGTTAGAGTGTAGGTGTAGGTAGCATTGTATTTTTAAAAGTCATTTCAATTTTATGTACCAAATCATATCTTACAGATATTACTTCAATTGAGTTTTGTCTTCTTTTTTTTTCCTCTTGTAACTTAAAGTTTGCCTCATTTAAACATTATCGATGAGGAAACATAAAATTTAGGCCTGACTTGTGATAACAGTACACTTCACCTTACTAACAACCTAAAACATGAAGGGAAGTAGAATGAAATACAGTACTTCTCTGTATACTCCTGCTGATAGAAGAACATTTAACTTCATTGGGGTGGCATCCATTCAGACGTTGAATTTGATCGCAATGGTCTGTGCAAGTTTGGGGAAATTCATGGTTTTGCCATTGGTAGCAAAGTTGAATGGAAGCCTGAGTAGTGATGTCTTTGTCAGTTTTAATATCATCACCACCACCATCATCAACATGAGCACCACACTCATCAGTGTGTATTCTTATATCTACATGAAAATTCACAACTCATGAGAATAGACTCTTATATCCCTTCCTTTCTAAAGCAATCCATATAAATGTATCCTAAGCTGATAGTTAACAATTTAGCTAACAATTAGAAATGAATGGTTCACTTGAGTTTCACAACAGTCCACTAAAGACTGAGATGAAGAAATGCCACATGGTACAAAAGTAGAGTTATGCCTATAAGCAAATCAAGAGTGAAATCACAAAATCCTCAATATAGTGCATTACTAAGTATGGTAAAATGTCAATGTCACTGTAATACTTAACTTTTGACTAAGAAAAACATATTGTTTCAATATAACCCTCATTTCCTACGTGAAGGCTAAAAGTCCAAAATTAATGTCTGTTGTAGTAATTAATTAAATCTGGCCTGTGGTTCAGGCTGATGATCTAAGCTGCAGCGGCTCTGCCCAGCCCAGCCGCCATGTTTGTGCGGCAGTTATAAATGGCCAACTAGAAACACCAGCCTTGCCACCCATGAGATGTCAGCATGGGAGATAGCTCAATCTCCCATGCTGTCTCTGCAAGGCTAGGCATTGCCCAGGCCATCCCGCCATCCACGCAGGCTCAGTAGAAAGATGAGACTCTAATGCTTAAAGAGTAATCAAAGGCTTATATATTTGATAATGATCAGTAACAAGATACCCATACAATCAGAAGTGTAACCCAAACTCAGCCTAGATATACCAACTACCTTTGACTGCTATAGACACGTGAACATCCGCCTCCATCTCCTCTCTCTCATTCTCCTCTCCTGTCTCCTAGCTCCTCCTCTTCCTTCTGTCTCTTCTTCTCTCAACTCCTCCTTTCCCTCTCCTTACTCCTCCCACCTTAGCTCCTCCTACAAATGTCCTCATTGGACCCCCTTTTTAACACTGGACTTCTTCTGGCCCTGGCTTGCAGATGGCTAGATCGTCATTGTATCTTCACAGAAGCCCTATTTTGTATGTGATATCACTGATATTTCTCCATAGCCAGTCTAGCAACTCAATATTCCATCTTTATGACTTTGTTTTCCTGTCGCTGATTTATTCCAGAGCCTGTCTGTAAGCATTCACATACTGCAGTTAGGATGTTCTGCATACAAAACCTGGGGCTATACAACACTACACACAACAGTTAATGGGAGCATGTTGTGGGAGGAACCCACACATAAGACCTGAGGTTTTCAATGGCCCCAATCATGTATGTGAATGGCTATAACTGAAGGCTTAGAGAAAGACAAATCAGTTCTAGATTGATGGGATAAATTCCATCTAGAATCATAAAAAAGACCACTATAGAATTTTCATAGAAAAATAAATATTTAGATAAGTGTTGGAAAAAAATTATGAATTCAGTAGTATTGGAGATGAAACTTACTTTAAATTTAGCAAGCTGCTGAGTACCAGCCCCAAGAATGATTTTTAGGAATGTCACCTTAGCATGCAAGGATAGATTTTCTTCCGGTGTCTTAAAATAGCTGTAGCTTGATTTTTCTCTCTTGAGTAGGTAAAAGATGTGATAAAATGCACAGAAAATTTAGAATGCTATGGATCCAAAATAGCAGCAGCAGAAGAAATCAACATTAGAAGATGATCCAAATAAAAGAATCACAATAGCAGGAATAGATAACATACTGTGTGGTAGCAAACAAAAGCCATCCTAGGACCCAGAGTGGAAAAGGAAAATTGTGAGATCTTAGTCTGTGCTGCACAATCCTCTGTCAAAAAAAAAAAAAAACACCCTAAAACCAAACTGTAACAGCATTAACACAAACATATAAATTAAATTATTTATAAATTTTCTAAAGTTTTATTTTATTTCTGAATAAAAATCTCACTTGTGTATACTTTTAAGTTATATTTAAATTATATTTTTAAATTTAATTTAATTATTATTTTTTTTTTACTTATTCACTTTAAATCCTGCTCACTGCCACACTTCAGGTCACCTCCTCTACAATTCTTTCTCCATCCCCCATCCCCATCCCTTTCTCTGAGCAGGTGTGGGACCCCTGGGTATTCTTCCTACCCTGACACTTTAAGTTTCTGCAAAGGTATGTGCTTCCTCTTCCACTGAAGCCTGGCAAGGCAGCCAGCTAGAAGAACATATCCCATGTACAGACAACAGCTTTTGGGATAGTCCCCACTTTACTTGTTATGAATCTACATGAAGGTTCAGCTGCACATCTGCTACAGATGAGCAGGGAGGCCTAGGTCCAGCCTGTGTAGGTTTTTTTTGGTTGGTAGTTCAGACTCTGAAACCCTGTAGCCAGACAAGAACACCCGTGGATTGAAAGAGACACCAACCTACCCACAAAACTTTAAACCCAAAATTTGTCCTGTCTACAAGTAATGCAGACACAGAGAGAGAACAGAGACTGAGGGAATCGCCAACCAAAAACCTGCCCAAATTGAGACTCATCCCATGGGTAAGTACCAGTTACTAACACTATGAAAGGTACTCTGCTAGTTTACAGACAAGAGCAAATTGTCCTCTGAGACGTTCCAGACAGCAGCTGATTCAGACAGATACAGACACCCACAGCCAAAAGTGGATGGAGCTTGGAGATGCTTATGGAAGAAGAGGAGGAAGGATTGCAGGCCCCAAAGAAGATTCCACAGGAAAACCAACAGAGTCAACTAACCTGGACCCCTGGGTCTCTCAGAGTCTGAACTTGTGTGTATTTTATTAGAAGAAACTATTCTTTCTCCCCATACATCATCATAGCCACAAAAAAGAATATTTAAATCGCTGAATAGTACTTACTCATTTACATCATAGTGATTTCTAATTGTGTGGGGAATAATTTATCCAAAATGCATTAAACAGATGGGTGAGAGTCTTTGTATTAGAAACTTATGATTGCTCATATATAAAAAATATATATGCTAGGAAATAATTTAACACTATTCTTGAAACTGATATAAAACACATGAAATGCAGACACATTTATGGATTAAAATGATACAAGAAGCTTTGAGTTCTTCAATTTTCATTAAGGAAATAAAAATTATATCTTATTACTGTAATGCTTTTTATACTCCCTCATTTAGAAATTTCTCCCTAGCAATATTTTTATGCAGAAAAAAGAAAAGATCATGTAGAGATATTTGCAGTATGAATGCATATATCCTTTTGTGACATTTCTCCAGTTTTCTGTTTAATATACTTGGTTGCTATAGAAACGATTTCTAAGGAAGCAAGAGAAAAAAAGTCTGTTTATTTCCACTGTTGCTTATGTGTTGAAAGAAATGAATAGCAAACAAATGCTAATACCTCTCTTGAATATAGCTGTTCATCAAGTACGTTTAAATATGAATGATCCAAGGAATAAATACTATCTCTTTTATGCTTACAATTAGTTACAGATGAAATCATTCTACAATGACACTGTTATCTAATTGAAGCAATTAAAAATATACACATAAGCATATGAAGGAGAGCACTGACTATTGTCATAACTTGGAATAGTTTAAGAACTATTAGAAACAGTTTAAAGTTGTCATTTTAAAATATATGAAAAAAGAGCTTGTAATCAAAGGCTATCCTTCTTAAGTTCATTGTTTCACATGAAGAAGTTGGTACCTTCTATTTAATTTTAAGAATTAGCATTAAAATTAGACAAATTAGATTTCAAATTGCTAAACAGAACTCATAGTTCAGTAAGAAATTCAACTGAGAACAATGTATTTTAGAAACTGTAAAATAAATCTGTTTTATCCCTAATAACTACCTTTGGACTCAAAAGTAAGGAGAAGTTTAGTCTTTAATCAGGTCATTGCTTTCTGTGTTAAAAGCCATTAGAAATTACACATGTAGCTACATCACCCAATTAGAAGATATAAGTCTTTCACCACAACAAAGAATCCATGTGCTAATCTCAGTTTAAATTCTGAGCTTCCACTTCTGTCTGTATTCATGTTTCCAGACTAGTTTCAAGGAGTCTGAGGACCCAGGCATACATGGAGCAGAAGACTGTCTGGTCTAGCCACAGTGCGAAGATATGTGCCTAATCCTCTAGAGACTTAATGCCCCACAGAAGAGGAATGTCGTGGGGAGGCACCCTCTTGGGTGAAGGAAGGGTACATGGTAAAGAACTCTGAGAGGGGGGATCAGGAGTTGAGCAACTTTTGGAAAGTAAATAAATAAAATAATTAAAAATATAAAACGATAGAGGAAGGAAAAGAAAATATGAGAACACAAAAAAGAAAGGAAGAAAGAAAGAAACAAAGAAAGAAAAAGAAAGAAAGAAAGAAAGAAGGAAGGAAGGAAGGAAGGAAGGAAGGAAGGAAGGAAGGAAGGAAGGAAGAAATGGGAATCTGGCAATCTGGCTATTGCCAAAACCTTTGGCCTTGGACATTCAAACTTTTCATTTTCTGAATCCTCATGTGTTATGAACAAAAAAGTGAAATAGAAACTGACTTTCTTCTTAAAGTAACTTTTTCCTTTCTTGTGTAAGTAAATTCCATGAACATAATGAAATATTACAAGTAATTATATAATGTAACAAGGAGAGATTTAGAGAGGTGATTGAACCTCATCAGGTAAAGCCTCTAAAAGCTGAATTTTTAGTGACTAGAGATAGGAGAATTAAAAGAGATTCAAAGCTTCATACTTTAGTCAGATGGGCAAATGATTCTCACAAAGGATGCTTCTCACAATGACGATTAAATAAATGGACCCCTCTGTGCATGGAAAAAGAAAGCAATAAAACAATATGTTTATGAAACTTTTGGATAAGTTACAGCATTTATTCATGATATCAATTTGTTCTTTAAATAGCATCATTCTTATCAATAAGAGGATGTAGATCTTTTAATTTTCTAAAATTTGAAATAAATTTATAATTTTTGCCAACTTCTTTTATAGGCACCCTAAACTGCTAAAGAGTAGACCTTGGGATATTTGGTCCTTGTGAAGATTATTAGTGCCCAGATCTGTTTCTTTCACATATGTCCTACTTCTATCTTCTTTTGAAGAATTATGTTATTATTTCTTCATAAAATATGTTTGGCAATGTCAATAAAAGACATAAGTGTTCGTCTTTAAAAGTGTAACGTAAGTTAGGAAATACAATGGGCTAAGAGAATTGGTAATGATTTGGCTTCACACAGAACAGCAGAGTGAGTAGAACAAAATAGCTACCTCTTCTAGTAGGCATCATGTCTCCCAAAAGCCTTCTTGTATCTTCAGTATTCTTAAATTCTATTCATACAAAGTAAGTATTGTAGTTCTAAGAAGCTTAAATGAAATCCAATAACAAAGGTTTCAGAAATGACCACCAAATGGCCTTTGAGAAGAATGGCTTTCAGTTTAAATTGCAACTAGGTTTTTATCAATGGGAAGACGATGGAATTGTTACTGCTATTGTGTAAACCCACATCTTCCTTTCTAGAATATCTAACTGATACTGAAAGTTGAATTTTATAAATGGTTTAGATCTTTTAGGCAAACAAATTATGTAAATTGTCATTGAACCTTAGCCCTTAATTGGGTCACTTGTTATTAGCATCAAACTATCTTTTTAAAAAGATGAATTATAGCATTAAGCAGAAATTTTCAATTTGGAACTCTAATAAGAAATTAATAAAGGAGAAATTACTTGCATGAGTTTTTCCTAGTAGAAAGTCATATAAAATAAATAATCTTTCAAACAATTTTAAAATGGAATAAAATGCTTTTGCTAAATCAGTTATTAAGGTGAGTTCTCATGGTCAGAATTTGGACATGAATATCATTCTTTTTATATTTACCTAAAATTATTTATACATGTACCTAAAACTTGGGGTGATAACACTATCCCCAAGATCCATAGATTAACAACACCATCAGTAACAGGCACAAGACACCTCATTTTAAATTGTTAGTCAAGAGGTCCAAAATATTATAGGCTACTGCTGTTACCCTTGGTTGTTTCCCAAGAGTTGATACTTGACCATATTGCTGAAGACATACTTGGGACATATGGCTCCCGAAACTGACCTAAATGCCTGATAGCTTTCACAGTACCAAAGTGTGCTATGCAAGGTGCCAATGAAGGTAAACAATCAATAGTCCTACCTCTGCGGCATACCTACGGACCATGGCAAAACAGGCAGGGAAAGATATTTCTTTTTTTTAATTGGATATTTTTTTATTTACATTTCAAATGTTAATAAAACCCTTTCCTGGTTCCCCCCTACTGGAAACCCCCTATCCTTTCCTCCGCCCCCTGCTTCTATGAAGTTGTTCCCCCACCCACCCTCTCCCACCTCCCTGCCCTGGCATTCTCCTACACTGCAGCATTGAGCCTTCACAGAACCAAGGGCCTCTCCTCCCATCGATGCTCTACAAGGCCATCCTCTCCTACACATGCGGCTTGAGCCATGAGTCCCTCCAGGTGTACTCTTTGGTTGGTGGTTTGGTCCCTGGAAGCTCTGGGGCATCTGGTTGGTTGACATTGCTGCTCTTTTTATGGAGTTGCAAGTCCCTTCAACTCCTTCAATCCTTTCTATAACTCCTGCATTGGGGACCCTGTGCTCAGTACAATGGTTGGCTGAGAGCATCTATCTCTATATTTGTCAGGCACTGGTAGAGCCTCTCAGGAGACCACTATATTAGGATCCCGTCAGCATGCACTTCTTGGCATTCACAATAGTGTCTGGGTCTAGTGTCTGTATATGGGATTGATTCTCTGGTGGAGTAGTCTCTGGAGGGCCTTTCCTTCTGTCTCTGCTCCACACTTTGTCTCCATATTTGCTCCTGTGAGTATTTTGTTCCTTCTAAGAAGGACCAAAGCATCCACACTTTGGTCTTTCTTTATCTTGAGCTTCATGTGGCCTGTGAATTGTATCTTGGGAATTCTGAGCTTTTGGGCTAATATCCACTAATCAGTGAGTGCGTACCATGTGAATCATAGTTCTTAAACATGTACTAAATATATGCTAAATAGTTACTGATTCACAGGTAGCTATGAGTCTCATTCCTCATTAAAAAAAAAAAAACCTTCCTTTTTGTAGCAGGTGGTGACTGCAAGAGAAAGCTACCACTAGTCAAATTGAAATTAACAAGTGATCATAAGGTAACTAATTCAAATGGATACATCTGCAACAGAACTTCAACATGAATGACTCTGGGAACAATGCAGAAGAAGGAGTCAACAAGATTGTAAGACTCAGAGGATAAAAAGTCATCCATAAGATTTTGTCTGCTGGAAATAAGAGGGAGTCTTCACCCAAGATACCTCAATAATAGTTCTTTCTAAACAAAACACAAGCAACATCACCAGTAATAGAGATACTAAAATGGACAGAATTGAGGAGTCTCATGAGAAACCACACCTAGCCAAAGAACTACAAGAAAGTATAGACTGCTGAGACAGGGAGGGTTAGTCTTCTCTTCAATGAGCTCCATAATTTGTTATCAAAGACCATATATATATATATATATATATACATACATACAAGTAATAACAATGGTTAAAGAAGAAAAGTGATGCATTTTGTCTTTTAGATCTCAAACATTCAGTTTATGCTATTCAGTTTACAGTAAGTTCCTGATGTCTACTTAACTTATAGAAAGATGCAGAATCATTAGAACATTTAGATAAATATTTCACAGTTATCTCTGGAATTCTATCATTAAAACAGTTTTGGTAAGAGATTGCATTTATTATCAAATGACTATCATGAAAAACAGGTCAAACATGATAAAAAGTTCTATCAAAGATAACCAAGAAATAAAACCAAGAAGACACTGAGAAATAAAGACAATGGAAAAATGACAATCTTCTAGTTTACAAAGTATTTTCAATCTCAATGAGTTAACACCTGAATTTTCTGGCAAAACAGCAATCCTTATGTACTTGGCCACAGAGATGAGTAACATGGAAGCATTGCATAGACTCAGTACAAAAATGTGCATCTGTGTTGATGGGTTTGACATTAAATGATGCAGTTGGGATGAATATAACAGTGAGAATGTTTAAATATTACAATGTAAATATAGAAAAAGCTTAGCCCTTAAGTAGCAAAACACACACACACACACACACACGCACGCACGCACGCACTCACGCACAAACACTTGAGAAAATAGAAAACTAGAAATTGTTCAAGACTTTGAATCCCAATTTGTAGATAGTGTTATCACTTTCAAAATTTTATGTATTGTTTTTGTAAAATAAATAACATAACTCTATGGCCAGAATTATGTACTATGAAAACCTCATTCTACTTAACAATGATATATCATAAAATGTATTACATTAAGTTCTCCATTTTGTCCATATAAAATGTCAGTTCTGAAAATAATGTTAGAAAGCATATGTTATATTGTGTTCCATTTGACAAAGAAGCTATTTCGAGAAATGAGAATAATAAGTTATTACCAAACTTTGAAAGATCCATTGCGGTGAATTGAACTCTGTCAGTTTCTGATTGCTTGCCAGCAGTCTAGCTATCTCCCGCACACCCTGCATTGATCCAGCAGCCTCTGTGGCAGTGCATAAAGAATACCCATCTGTTTCAGGTACAACAGCAGGGGCCATCTTCATTGAATTGGCTGCTGCTCCGAGTACAATGAGACTGTTTAGAGTATCCAGTGACCACACAGGTTCTTTGTTCTCTATAGAAATGAAAAGTAATGTAAAAGTTTATTGGACAGAAGCAGAGAAACTCACCAGCAGTCATCAGCTGTGGAGGTTCAGGAATGGAATCCATTGTGGTAGAAAGAACAGGGCTTGTAGGGGGAGGGTACTGATGATATCCTGAATGATGGGGGTGCCATTTGGACCATCTAAAGAGGTCCCAGACTTTTCTGTTATATCAGAGGTTAAAATCAGATAAGCTGTATCATATGGCTTATTTGATATAATTACAGAGATGGAGACAAAGTTCTCCATTATAAAGGACTGAGTCACTGGCACAAAATAAAGTTCAATGTTGGATGTTTCTTCTGCAAATTACATAGAGTCTCTTCACAGTGGCCTGTGCTCATTTATGAAAACATCTTTAAAGTAATCTGATTTTTTTCACAACACAGAGAATTGTAACTTGTGTTAAATATGAATGGTTTGGGAGATCATTTCATCTTCTACTTCTGGGAAATTGTCTTGACACAGACCCTGGGTCTGTGGTTCGTAATTATAACATTTTTAGAATGTTTTCTGATAGGGGCACATCATTAGTAGTCACTTTTGAAATCAAAGCAGAATATAGCAAGTCTTGAGAGTGAGTTCATGAAGGGACAATGGATAAAGAGTTTTTATGTGAGCATAAATTAACGTCCAAATTACTTAATGGGATAATAGTTCCTCTAAGGATGAGCATGAAATTGTTCCTTTTAGACTCTTTTTTAGAAGGAAACAAAGATGAAAGTTATGTGGATGCCATGGATGGAGTTACTTCTGTAAGTGAAGAAAACAACCATGGATGGAGTTACTTCTGTAAGTGAAGAAAACAAATGCCCAGAAGTGATAGTTTGAGTTCTCATTAGTGCATACCAGCTGGCTAATATTGCTGAGTTCATCTAGAATGTCTCAGGAAAGTGGGGCTATTTGCTATGCAAAACGTGATCTGAGAATTCGTGAGAGGGTTTTATTTCAGTCATCAAACATGTTGCACATGTTTGGCTCAATTCTCTTAAAGAATCAGCAGCCTGTGATTTGATGTTTGTGGGTCTCTGGTTGCTAGATGCTTGAGTAATAATCGGATACTCACTGGGAATGGAGCTTCCTGTACCGAGTTGATTCAGGGTTGATGAGTTTAAGATGGCTACCTGTTTGAATATAATTATCTTAGCAGGAAAATGGAATACATTGGGGAGTACAGGAATCTCTTGGAATTAAAGAAATGGCTGAATATTCTTCAATATCCTCTTGAGCCATCCTAGAGACATTTGGAGGTACACTCGTGGAAGCAGTTGTGAGCAGGAATCCATAGGAGTATAATGAGTGCCTGTTTAACTCCGTCAGCCCCTGGAAGTCTACTATTTTCTGAAATCATTGTGGCTTTTAAGAAAAGGCAACAGTCTGATAGCTCTCAAATAACAAAGATGGTGTAGGAAAAATTAAATCTGTCACTAAGGAAGAGGTAATAAATGAGGTCTTCGCTTTTCTGTCATAGAAAGAAAGCATCTTGGCACTTGGGGCTATTTGGATAGACAAACACTGCACATTTGTTTTGCTGCAGACAAGTTGTGCCAGGTCATGAACACCAAAGGAGAAGAGGAAACATCTGTGGAAGAAAGAAGATTGTGTTTTGCTGAAAATTCTCTAGTGGGAATCAGTTGTTCAAGTAAATAGCTTTCAAAGGCTGTGCCAGAACTCTATGCTGCCAATTCAGTGGCTGCAAGAACATCAATCTTGGGAATATCTGTCTGGTTTCGATCTTCAGAAAGTGGAAGACAAAGAAAATAAGAAGAAAAGAAAAGGAAACCAGAAAAATTAATGAAAATGAGCAGTGCTGATCTCAGGCTGGATCTTCATTGACTCACAGGCTTCTTATATCTTTATGGCCAAGCAGAGTTGATTCGGCAAATAAAATTTCTAGTAAAAATGTATGAGGCCATTCACCAATTTCCTACGTTTAGTCTCTTCTCATTCGTATCCCATTGAAGAGACAACATCAGAATAATGATGGTATTATCCAGATTTGATAGATTACAGATATCTTCAATTATAAAGGAGAAAAATTCATTTATTATTAAAAACAATGACGTATATTTTACCTTTCAGGTTAAAAAATAAAGAGGGAAAAGATATAACATTTTAGAAGTATTTTACTTCTACAATGAAAACTGTTCTTTGCAATGAACAATATCTTATTGTTTATTATGAAACAAATAAATATAAAGCATGATCTTGTTCATTTTAAGCATATAGTACATGATACTATTGATTTACTTTTGTTTTTATTTCTAAGATTGCATTTTAACATTCATCCTTTAAGTTCCTCTCTCCCAATTCTACCATGTATCCTCTTTTGATCTCTTTCAATGTCATGGCAATTTTTGATTAAATGTTATTGTATAAATATATGAATAATATATATTTCTAAATATAACCTGTACAATGTTATATTTAGTATGTATAATGTTGCTTTTATGCATGTTTCATATTGCCAATGATATATGGTATCATTGGTATTAGATAGCCATTTGGTGTGCTCATTCTTGGGGAAGACAATTTCTCCCACTCATAGTATTCATTAGCAGCCTGAAGTTCAGCCCATTGTTTTGAGTCTCCTAGTTTGTTCCACATACACTTGGCATGTCTATTTGTTGGGTTCTTGTTCAGTTCACACTTGGGCAGTCATGTTGGTGAAACATTATGAATATACTTTCTGACATTACCTGGAGTCACAATTTCACAGCATACTCCTGGATATTCTGGCTCTTAGAAAAATTTCTGCTCATTCTTCAACAATGTTTCCTGAGCCTTAGTCTCTCAAGTGTATTATTCAAGTTTCTACTTGGACTGTTCCACAACTCTTTACTGTGATGCATTCTGGTTTTCTGCAGCAGTCTCCATTTCAAAAAAAAAAAAAAAAAGCTTTCTTGTTGAGTAGAGAAGACCACACCTATCTGTGGGTATAAGGACAAATGTTTGAGACTGATGTTAGAGATAATGTTAGTTTATTAAAGTAATGACCGTAGGTTCACCTCTATCATACATTGTTTCACTAACACTGAGTACATACCTAGGTTTTCAGTATTAGACATGTTTTCTTCCTTGTTAAGTAGGTCTCCAGTCCAATTAAAGAGCTGTTGGTTACTACCAAGGTTTGTGTGGCACTTCTGCACACATAGGGTTATTATGACATGCTGATTCTGAATGGTTAATAGGCTACGACAGCTGCTTAGTATTGTTGGTTGCCTCCATCATTTAGAAGATTCCCTAGTGCCGTCTGGTACCACAAAAGCTAGTCCTCAGGAAGGGAGAATTCATGTCAGTTCCATCTCAGGGATCTGTAAGCACTATTTCTTTAGGAGTTCGCCGCATTAGGGACTTACTATGTATCTCTAAGGATATACTAGATATTCATATTTGGCTATTGTAGGGAACATTATCAGTTCAGATGAGCTAAGTTAATTTAAACAATATGTCTATATTTATGTGCGAAGTAGTATGTAAGCGCTTCTTCTTCTTCTTCTTCTTCTTCTTCTTCTTCTTCTTCTTCTTCTTCTTCTTC
>NW_021604696.1:789024-799724 GCF_004785775.1 Grammomys surdaster | reverse complement strand
CCTCCTTTCTCTCCTTTCCCATTCCCCCTCCTTCTAGGTAAACAGTTAACAGTACGTTTTTATGTCTTTTTCAAAAATCCTTGTTAGTTTACAATATTCCTTCCTTTTTCTGTTTTTTTATCTCTCTACTGTTTTCCCCCCAAATCCCCTTCTTTTTCCAATTTTGCCTTTAATGTTATTTGTAGTTATGTCTTCCTTTTCATTTCCGATTTTGTTGATTTGGATACTGTATTTATGCCCTCTGGTTAGTCTGACTAAGGGTTTATCGATCTTGTTGATTTTCTCAATGAACCAGCTCCAGGTCTTGTTTTATAGTTCTTTTTGTTCCTACTTGGTCGATTTCAGCCCTGAATTTGATTGTTTCCTGTAGTCTACTCCTCTTGGGTGTATTTGCTTCTTTCTGTTCTAGAGATTTCAGGTGTGCTGTCAAGTTGCTAGTGTATGCTTGCTCCAGTTTCTTTTTGTAGGCACTCAGAGCTATGAGTTTTCCTCTTAGCACTACTTTAATTGTGTCCCATAAGTTTTGGTGTGATGTGCCTTCATTTTCATTAAATTATGAAGTTTTTCTTTTTTACTTTTTAAAATTGGATATGTTATTTATTTCCATTTCAGATGTCATCACCTTTCCCCATTTCTCCTCTCTAGAACCCTCCAATCCATCCCCCTCCTCCTATTTGCTTTTATACCATTTTAATTACATGCAAGTATTAAGGTGAATTCTAGGTTGAGGAACTAGCAATATAATAGATGCAAATAGTCAAGGAACAAGCACTACAATAAACATAAATAGTCAAAACAAGCAAGGCAATAAACAAAATTCTGTGAACGTGTCCATGATTACTGTTTCTAAGGGCTTATCAGGATGACAAAAATATCTGAGCCAACTTTCCTGTCCTAGCCCAAAGTTGTTTTCATGTCTGAAGTCTACTCACTTGTTCTAGCCTAAGATTTAGATTCCTGCCTGAAATTACTTCTTTGTTATAGCCTAATGTCAGACTCCTGCCTGAAGCCTACTTCCTTGTCCTTGGCCAATGTCAGATTCCTGCCAAGCAGCCCTTTTCCTTGTCCTTGGCCCATATTAGATCCTTCCCAAGCAACCCCAAAAGCTTTCTGCCTCTCCCCCTTTTCTATTTCATAAACAAGACTGAGCCTGTCTTAGGTCATTCTGCCAAGAATGTCTTCCTTACTGGTCATAGAATATGGCTAGTAAGACTGTGCAGAATCTTACCCATCCTTGGCTTGCCAGCCTCTTAATTTATTAACTCTGTCTAGGGGTCCATTTTCAGGTTCAAACCATGTACTTTGGCTGTCAACATGTAGATCTTGTTAAAGACAACCTTTAACCTAATGGGCAGGAGTAAAAGTATTTCCAGGCCAAAAAGGGCTAGCCTGACCAAGCTATATATGCTATTCTTGAAGGTTGACCAAAATAGAAAGGACCTCAGGCCATGTGTAATTTTATCAGCAGTATCTACAGCATCAACGTTCAACAGAACAGCATTCTTTAAATTCAAAAGCTCACTGTGCAAAGTTAAAACATCCAGAGAGGTGTTAAAATTATGCCAAATACACTGCAAGTATCTTTAAACTTCTTGCTAATTATAATGACTACCACCGTAAATTTTAGAACTAATATGAATCCAATGGCATTTGGCATGATACTTGAGATGGTTCCTTACTTTTAAACTCTGAACCTCCCACCAGTAATTTGAATAGGATAAAGGGCATCAATCCATTCTTCCAAATGCTTGTCTAAATCCTTTTCTGTATTCAACACATTAGTAATAATTTTTGGTGATTGGGAAGATGTATTGGATATATGTTCCTGACCCACAATTGCTTACTTGTACCGCTGATGGGACAAGCTGCCTTTCCTCAAGTTTTTAGATCTTGTAGAACAGAGAAACAAAAAGAGAAGTTATAATGACTCTTGTCTAGAACTCAATCTAGTACTGGTCTAGAACTCAATTCAGTATTGGAGATTACAGTCTTCATTTGGAAGTCTGGTTCTGGGCATTTTCAGAGACATATTTGGTAGTTAGCTGCAGTACTCTATGATGTTATGTTAGCAAGAGATAAAGTTGGGGCAGGTTTTAAACAGGTGTTGGCACATGTGTCATTGCTCTTTTAATTGTCAAGTTAAAATTACTTCTGTTTCTTCTACAGTATTTAATGTTAAGTTGCATACTTTCTAATTGTGTTAGTATGTTGAAATCCGACATGTGAGTTACTGAGGTCTATCAACCAGCATTTGTTTTGTTGTCCTGAGTATCACAGAACCTTGGTCTTCTGTAAAAAGCTTGCAAGTACTGGAAGAAGTGAGTCAGGCTTTAAGCAGAAGCAAGAGGGTAGTAGCTTTGATTATTGCTGGTATAACAGCTTTAATTGCATTAATTGCTAGCACCAGTGCTTCTGCAATTGCTTTGACACAAGAAATTATGAAGTTTTTCATTTCTTTCTTTATTTTTTTACTTGATCAACTCATCATTGAGTAGAGCATTGTTCAGCTTCCGTGAGTATGTGAGCTTTCTATTGTTTTTGTTGTTATTGAAGACCAGCGTTAGTGCTACTGCTCCTTACTCGCCTCCTGCTTCTTCTTTATTTGCTTCTTTCCCCTTCCTTGAGAAGCTGCTTCCTGTCCCATAAGATCTCTGTACTCTGGTATTTTCCTTGCTATTATTAACCTACTCTTCCTAAGCAGTAATCTCTTTTTCTTTCCCTAGTTTCTGAATATATCATATTATATTTATTTATCTGAAGATTCAGATCTAGGAGCCTTAGATGAGAAAACATGTGATGTTTGTCTTTCTGGGTCTGGGTTCCCACAAGCAATGTGAACCTTTATAGTTCCATCATTTTACCAAAAGTGATCATGATTTAATTTTTCTTTATAGGTGGATAGTATATCATAATATAAATATGCAACATTTTCCTTATTTATTCACTGGTTAAAGAACATTTAAATAGTTTCTATTTCTTAGCTACTGTGAAGAGCAACAACATACAAAACTGAGTCAATATCTGTATAGCAGGATGCTGCATCCTTTGTATATATGCCAGTGACAGGCAAAGGTGCCTAATATGGTAGATTTTTAAAAAGCTTTTTGAGAATTACTATGCTGATTTATACAGTGGCTGCACCAGTTTGCAATCCCCCCAGGCAGTGCAAACATCTGCTCCAACATTTATTGTCAGCTGTTTTGGTGAACTTTGCCATTTTTACTGGGGTTATAGGTAATAATATAGTTGCTTTGATCTGCATTTTTCTAATTGCTAAGGATAATATTTTTCAGACTTTACCTTTTTGTGGCTTGTTTTATTTTTCCTTGCTAAGAACTCTCTGTTCAGGGCTCAGGTTCTTTTGTTGAATGGTTCATTTGTATTTTAGACACTTGAATATTTTAGTTCTTTATATATTATGGATATTAATCCTCTGTCAGATCTATTATTGTCAAAGATTCTCTACCATCTTGTGGGGTTCTTGTTCTCCTGGTTGATTGTTTCTTTAGCTTTGAAGAAGCTCTTTCATTTCATGAAGTCATACCTCTCAACTGTTGGCCTTAATATCTCAGCATCTGGTGTCCTGACCAAGAAGTTCTTTCCTACGGCAATACCGGGTGGATGTGTTGGAAGTTTTCTACATGCAACCCTCCAGTTTGACCCTCATCAGGTTTTGTCAATGTTATCTTTTTTTTAAATGCGTATTTATGATTTTTTAAAATATTGGCACTTAGGGGTATTAATTTCCCCTATACAACTGTTTCCAATCTGTCCCATTAACTTTTCTAGTATTGTTCATTTAATTTTAGAAAGTGTTTTTATTAATTTATTTATTCACTTTACATCCCTACCAAGGTCCCCCTCCTCCTCCCGAGTTTCCCCTCACAGACCCCCTACCCCAGTAGCCCCGTTACCTTGTGCTCTAATAATGGGGAGCTCTCGCCCTGGTTATCAACTGACTCTGGCACATCAACTCATTGGAATACTAGACACATCCTCTCCTACAGAGGACAGACAAGGTGGCCCAGTTAGGAGAACAGGATCATTAGGCAGGCAACAGATTGAGGGATAGACCCCACTCCAGTGTTTGGTCAACTAGCAAGAAGACCAAGCTAAATGCTTGTTCTTTGGTTTGTGGTTCAGTCTCTGAGAGCCCCGAAAGTTCCAGGTTAGTGGACTCTGTTGATCTTCTTGTGGAACGTCTATCCCCTTTGGGTTCTTCCGTTCTTCTCCCAACTCTTCCACAAGACTCCCTGAGCTTCGTCTAAAATTTGGCTGTAGGTCCCTGCATTCATTTCCCTCTGCTGCTGGGTGGAGCCTCCTAAAGGACAAACATACTCCTGTCTTGCAAGCATAACAAAGTATTATTAATAGTGTCAGGGATAGGATCTTGCCTATGGGATAGGTCTCAAGATGGGTCAGTAACTGGCTGTTCCCCCTGTCTCTGCTACATTTTGTCCCTGCACATCTTGTAGGCAGGACACATTTTGGGTCAAATGCTTTGTAGGTGGGTAGCTGTCATTATCCCTCTGTTGGGAGCCCTGCCTGGCTACAGGAAGAGGCCACTTCAGGATCCATGTCCCCAAATGCTAGAGTCACCTCCCTAGGCTCCCTGGAGTCTTTCTCATCCTAGGTCTCTGGCATATCATAAAGATGCAGCACCACTAACCACACCTTGCCTGCCACTGATTTCTATTTTCTCTTGCCTACTCTCCCTACCCTAGTTTCCCTGTACTCTTCCCCTTCCTTCTGTCTCCCATCCAGTTCCCTCCCTCTCTCCATCCACCTCTGATGTCTATTTTCTTTTCCCTTCTGAATGAGATTCAAACATCCTCCCATGGGCCTCCTTTTTATTTAGCTGCCTTGTGTTAATGGATGGTAGTGTGAGTATCCAACACTTTATGGCTAATACCCACAAGCTGTTTTATAAGCTTACTTAAAATGGGTGTATAATATATGACACGAGCCACACCAATGACAAGTTTTGAGAGATATCATTGATGGGGCAACAGGGATATTTTCATCTTGGGGATAACTAATGGTGCCTATTTGGACTAAAGGCCTGCTAGATTGAAGGGAATTCATGACTGATACTATAAAACTAACTAGCTACTTGAAGAAGTCACAGACACTAAAGGAAAGTCTACTACTGTCATTATCCTGAACAAATATGATCTCTAACTATTTTCTAAATATTTTTCTTATATTTACAAATAAGTGCAGCTTTCTCCTCTCATCAAAAATAGTTCCTTTTAGAGTCAATTGCAATCATGACACAGAGCCACATAAAGAGAATAAATGAGTATGAGTATGGAGTGTTCAGCCTTACTAACACATATGTATTGAAACTCCTATTGCACAGGATCATGGAATTTTACTAGTTATTAGAAAGAACAACTGTAAAAACCAGAATACCCAGGTATCTATTATTGACTATTGCTTTCAACACAGGAAAGGGAAGCCATGCCCTTGCAATCTCAACAATATGGTTTCCTAAATAAGATCATAACACTACCAACGTGGTGTCAACATTAGTAGGAGGATGTTTTATAAGACCCCACATTGGATAAGGAACTATTGGCATTGAATGTTTGTTGCAAAAGGCAGAATTAGTTTTCTCCAGGGATAAGCACCCTGATAAATTATTCAGTTCCTAGTGTTGATCTCCAAATACATGTACATATGAATAGCATCGAATAGACTCAGTAGGTCCTAGGTCTTATACACACACACACACACACACACACACACACAAACTCACATACACATTCTGTTGTTACTGCACTGAAATAAATCAGTTTTGAACAGGAGACTGTTTTTGTTTTGTGTTTTGCTTTTTTTATATATGACTCCTTCAAATTTGCTGAAAATTCTGTGTATAAATGCTGAAAATTACTGATATACAATAGTACAATTGTGGTGAAAATTTAAATCCACTTATAATTAAGTAGAACCCATATTTAGAAAGACATTAAAAGAAATATTTAGATATTAAGAAGAACAACAATGTGACCTCTTTCTAAGCTCTACGCTCACCATTTTAAGTATGAGAAAAGAGCACATTGCTAAACCATAAATATTAGTCAATAGAATTTAAAAAAATCCTGCTACACTGCAGACTTACTAAAACAATAACCACTAATTGTCATAAAGCTTAAGTATAGTTGCTGATGATCAAATTCACTAGTGAAGTTTATTAAATTGTTAAGTTAGAAATCCTCAGTTATCTTCACTATATGAAAGAATCAACTATGGTTGTGTACACTGATAATCTTACAGGTGCTTCTAACAGAGCTAGAAATAAAGTAGTTTTATGAGTCCTGGAGCTTCACTATTTGCATTTAAATCTTGACTCTGCCATTTAGCTATGAACTGAGAATTAGTGAGAACTGTGTGATAGCACTATTTTTCTCTAAGCCGTATCTCTCTTCACTCAAATGACTTAGGGATAATTTTGCCTTAGGAGAGATATATTCAACTAACTATTCGGTATACCCAAATTTCATGTATATGAAAAGAAATCTTGATTGACACTCAAACTGTAACTGGTCTTTAATGATCTCTGAGTTTGTAAATGCCTCTATTATTCATCACATCGATCGGAACAGATGCATAAAAATCATTCACTAAGCTTTTATTCTCCCCTTCTCTCTCTACTCCATTAGCATACATCATAGTGGCTACCTCCCTGTATGTCCAGGATGGAACCTTTAGTTGCCACAATCCATATTTCCACTACCGGACAGTCAATATTTACCTCTCCCATATATCACTGTAAGATTCCAGTTTGTCTGCCAGCTTCTATTTTTCCCAGCACTAAAACTCGTTTGAAAGTTTGAGTTCATATAGTTTTCATTATAGAAACCAGATCATAAATTGTTCTTATTCCAAATATTTCAGTTTTTGATCAATATGAGATTTAACTTACTTTCAAAACATGGGTAAACTAGAGTATACTATTTGTTTATCACTACGTCTATGATCTGTCATTTGCCTACTATCTTCCTCTGCTCTAATTACCTGTCTTGCTGTCATTCAAACACACTAAACACATCCCTACCTTGTAGCCCTCAAACAGCTATGTGATTTATTTTGAGAAGTGTCTTCTCAAATTTTGAAACTGCTACGTATCTTTCCTGAGAGAATGAATGCTTCCTTAACCTTTTCATCTGAAACTACATTGTTTGTACTTGCTATTATCTGAAATACTTTGTATTGAAATCACCTGGTCAAAAAAATTGGTGTGAGTTATTTTAATTCTAATTTCTTTTAATAAAATCTAAGCTGTGATGTAAGAAACATTGTTTCTCATCTTTTTAGTTCACTCCCAATACAATAATCATTGTTATTTTGACACTAAAATCGAGTCATGATTAGCTGGAGACATAATGAGTTCTTGACAGTTAAATGGTACTTTTATTTTTGCACACATGTTTTCAAATATAAATTGAAAAAGAAATACAACTTTTAGAATTCATGACATTTTAACAACAGATTATTATTGTTTTAGCACCTAGTAAACTTAGAAGAAATATCTCTAAATGACTATGGCAGGTGCTCTGTGCCTGTTTGGAAGTTGAATGAAGTACTTTCTTGGATGTAGCTTGTAGCTGTGTGGATATTGGCAGAAGTTGCTGATTACAAGAGCTCTGTGGATTTCTGTGTGGTGATTTCTCAAGATGGTTCATAATAACTTCTGATTATAATTTGAAATGAAATATAGACTTGGACCCTGTGAGTATTTATGAGCTGCTAAATTTGTGCTACAAGCTTGCAGGATGGCACTCTGATCTGTCCAGTGTTTTCGTATATATTTTCACGATCTATAATGTGTTCTTACAACTCCATACTTACTCTTAAGTAAAGGAAAGTGCACATATCTTGGCACTAAGTAAAACTCTAAATGAAAAGTATATCCTTTTCTCTTACAAGTGTCTAGTAGTGTATTTTTAAGTACTAATATTTTAAGTATTGATTTTTTTTTACCTGATAGATTTTTAAGCAAATATAATAGCACCAGGAACCATATGGCTTTTATACAAATTTCCAATTAGATATTGAAAATCAATCCAGAATATATAGCATAATTGAAGATATTAAATATATTAAACATGTATGTAAAATATTAATATTATAAATAACACATGTATTACTAAGCTTTGTGTAAAGTAGATGCAGTTTGGGACAAATGTAGGCCACATAAGTAGGAGCAGCAATTGAGTAGGTATTTAACACTGGAAATAGGGAGGTAGTCATAGTTTTTTATAATTCATCAAGAAGTTAGCTTATTTAACTCTACTGTTGAAATGTAATCTCTCATGTATCCATATTTCATACAACATGTCTTACTATTCCCTTTCCTATGCTCCAAAAATTGTTTTATGTAAAAATTATTTCATATGAATATGGAGAAATCAACTATTCATATCCAACTAGATTATATATAATTGCCTCAGTAATTAATAGAAAATAAAATAATTTGCCCATCACAGTAAATATTTTCAAATAATCTTTTGTAAATACTGAATTTAATTAGCTAGGTCCGAATATTAAATAAAGAACTTGATAACTTTGACATCAATATTTAGTTACAGCTTACTAATAAAAATTGGAATGAACCTATCTTCAAAGCGAATTTAATTTAATAATATGGCTTTAATTTAAAGGAAATAGAAAGAAAATTTAAAGTTTAATTAAGCTTTCCAGAATTTGAATAATCTTATTAACTATAAAATATTAGAAAAGTTATTATGGAAATTTTATTTCATAAATTAATGATTTGATGTATCTAATGAGTCCTGTAAACCAAACTGAAGAGTCCTACTTCAGGGGTAAAGAAAATGAGCTTATTTTACCTTTTTTTATTTTTTTTGCAGAAATGTTCCTTTTAGTGTGATTTTTGAAAACATGACATGCAGATTTACCAGGTCACTGTCATCTATTAAAGAGCAAAAAAACATCCAGCCCTCCTTGGTGATCCACTGGACAATTATTTATTAGGTGTAACTATTACAGTATTATAGTCCACATGAAAAATTGCCCGGTCAGTTAAGGGAAGGCAAGAGGCCTCAACAGACAGAAATTCTCAGAGTGAAACGGTTCTGTATTGATAGGGTATTTTTCTAAGCTATATTTCTAGTATACTTAGATTTGCCGTATTTCAGAGACTAAATATTGTCAGAGAATTTCTTGTAGGGGATATCCTTTAGTAATAAATTCTCTGTAAATGAGAAGGAAAATCCTCAATCTGCCTTTTTGTGGTTTAGTGGTCCTCAGTCTCAGTTTGTTTCATTTCATCTGTAAGTAAAGTTTATTTGAACGATTTTTACTTGTCCCATGATGTCATTACTAAGTGCCTTTGAGTCAATAATTCTATACTCTGGGAGTTTATTTGTGAAACTCTCAGGAACAAAACACACAGTGTTTACTTTATTTCCCTATTTGAAAGTTTTTTGTCAAGTTCAGTTTATATTAATATGTTCCATAATTTGACTGACTAAATCATGTGTGTAAGTGTGTGTGTGTGTGTGTGTGTGTGTGTGTGTGTGTGTGTGTCATGTATATTCCTAAATACAACTTGCTCAACTGATCATTTGTCACTGGGCAACCATTTGGTGTGCTATTCCTTGGGAAAATTCATCACTTCTGTTTCCAACTTTTCTCAGTGCCTGCATTTTATTGTGGTATTCCATCACAGCAATTGAAAAGGAGCTAAGGTATCCTATCATGTCTCAATTGTTCACTTGTTAGAGATAATTTTGTTACTATAAATGTTTCAATTTTTAAAACATCAAATAATGCTTTAATTATATTTGTGGCTATTATTTTGGTTCATGTTTTTAATTTCTAAAGCAAGTACTCCCTTTTCCATTGCTATGCTGCTGAATTTTGATGCTAAAGTATTTAAAATTGCATAGGTTGATATGTCAGTACACATTCCATCATTATGATAAACTGTCTGAGATAAATCAATATACAAAGACAAAATAACTTTGGTTTATAGTCACATGTTTCCATCCATGGTTAGTTAATTGTCTTTGAGTGTGGTATAATAGGGAAAAGCACAGTAGAAGTCAACTGAAATAGCTCCACTGAAATAGCTCAGAAGGTAAAGAAACCTACTGCTACATCTGCAGTTTTGAGTATCATCTCTAGATAGCACAAGGTAAAAGGAGAGTATCAGCTCCTGAAGGTTGCCTTCTGATCTATACAAGTACACTATGGTACAAATTTCCTGTAAGTAATCTCTAATAAAAATAATACTGCAGTGGGGTCTCATTATAGAGCTATCTGCTAAGCTTATGGTGGCTGAGCAATAAGAAGAACTTCTTCTGGGAGAAAGGGATTTTGTTACCAAAATAAGAGTCTGTGTTAGCTTCTTCCCTGGGATGTCCAGACATTGTTGTATAACAAGCATGGAATGATGGAACCAAGTCTGGAACAGACAGATCAGCAGGATTCCAGTCCAGGAGTGAATGCTGGGGTGTGCGTGTATATGTGTGTGTGTGTGGGAGGTGTTCTCCAAAGATTTATTGTCATATCTCTTCAGTGTTACATCTAGTGTTCTTAGACAGCATTCAATGAAACATCTGTTTCAGATGATAGTCAATGAACCAGCTTGTGCAATACACTTTATTCAGAGTGATATCTATCTATCTATCTATCTATCTATCTATCTATCTATCTATCTATCTATCTAT
>NW_021604696.1:785336-789014 GCF_004785775.1 Grammomys surdaster | reverse complement strand
TATCTATCTATCTATCTATCTATCTATCTATCTATCTATCTATCTATATATATATATCAGACAGTGAGAAAGAAATTCTTCTTAGAGGAGAGGCATTCCAGGAAGTTGAACCCCTTAATTTTGCCAAGGATCCTCTGACATTACACAAGTAGAAGATTGGGGATCAGGCTCCCCAGATCAGGCAGAGAAGAGGAAGTCACGCTCAGAAATGGGAGTACTCCATTTTGTGCTGAGCTCAGGAAAGTGATTTGGACATGGTTGACTATAACTTCAGTAGCGAGGTGCAACTCCAAAATAGCTTCTTTCATTATTGTTATATTTAAAACTCTTCGATGCATTGTATTTTTAATCTGTATTGGTATAAAAGAAAAAAATTAGAAATTAAATAAGAGTTAAGGAGAGAAGAAAAGGAGTGTTCATGGTCTTAATAAACCTAATCCATGCTTTCTGGAATCTAAGTTTCTAACACTAGGACTTATAGTTCCATGCTTACAACATTTCCTTACATGAGGCCCTCATTTAGGAGCTATACTGTACCGGTTTTTTACTGAAGTGATTTCAAAAGTACTTAACATCACAGAAGTCAGATTTCAATTTATGTCAACTACTGCCTGGCTTATGGAACTAATAAAAAAGTAGGTCTTATTAATTGGTTACAGACAACAAGAAGAATAAATATTTGAAAAGATATTTGCTGCCAGAACATATACTGATTGTTTTCTATGATAGAAAGATTTCCCGGAAACAATGACTTAGTCCAGAGTAGCAGTTCTGTAGTTCCACAGATGATGTGTTACTGAAACATAATTCAAGTTGTCAAACCCCATGCTATCTGGCAGTAGCTCTGATCATTTTCAGTGTAATATTCTAAACCAAGGAAAGCCCACTGTGAAGAGTAAAGCAGAGAAGAACGTTTTATTTATTACAGTTTTTATTATCTTTCATTTCCTTCCCTTTCCCTCCTTTCTTCACTCCAAGACCATCATCCTTGAATGACCACTCTGTTATTTCTGTATAGTGTGTAAATGTTGGGAGAGTAAAATTAGCAATCACCAGACTGCTAAGATAATTGCTTGCTACATACCAAGTGTGTACACAGTACACTCTCCTTGAGAAAGCAAGGGAGCAGTGGAACTCATATTCTGTACCAGAATCTTGAACATATTCCTCAGATTTAACACATTGTTTCCTGTGTATAATTTACATCCTTGGAATCCTACATGGTCTCCTATCAACTTTTCAATCATCAAAATTGTTTGACTGGTAAAGGGAAGAAAGTGTGGTGTTTTCCTGTCCTCTGTAGAGACAGATGTGATTAGCTAGATCTATATCTGACATGTATTACTACTCTCCCCATGCTTGTATAACAGTGATGATGAAAGGATTGTGCCCCTTTTCTGCTTCTGAAATAGTGAGCCTCTCACAAATGAACACTCATATTGATATCTTACTTTTCTTTCCACAAGGCAATTTGACAGCAGACAAGAGAAGTCTCTCTTTTTTGTTTCAAATGCATTTTCTCTTTTTCCTTCTATTGGGCAGATGTTACTGATGGAGGAACGTAATATTTGGGGGATTTATACAGCCCCTATGTGACATTGTTTTTAAATATAATTTAAGCACTTTGCATTTGATTCAATGCACTATTTCAATCGAATATCAAAGTTATATAAGAGACTATTTTAATTATATTTATCATTATAAATGCACAATATCATTTTGACAAAAATAACTGTATTTCTGAGTTCAAATTGTCCTTACCTCATCAAAGAAACATAATTTAAGAAATTTCCTGAGTCTGCTTTGATGGATAAATTGTGTCATTCTCTAATACTGATCGTGATTCAGAGCCCTGAAATAGCAGAAATAAAAGAGTCACCAGAATGTCTCAGAAGGCTCACATTTGGGGCTTATCTATAGATTTAGTGGAATACATTCAACAGTATGTACCTACAGATTTCCAAGCTGTTATTTGGTAGCTTCCTGGGAAATCTAAAATTCTCCTTTTTCTTACCAGAGAATAATTATACAAATCCAGGGATGTTTTTCCCAATGATAGAATACTACATTAACATCTCCTGTGGGGAGACATTTTCTTCATGAGTCTTTTTTCTTTTCCTACAATAGAAATAAACCTTCACTTTCTGATTTTTCCAAGGCCTATATATTTATATCTTATGTGACTATTTTTTGCCTTTTAGTTTAGTTCATTTATCCAGTATTTTCTTCCAATTATAATTTGAAGTCTTTAAGACTAAAATTAAAAAAAATATGAGTACTTTTGCAACCCAACTCCACTAATATATAAACATTGATGTGAAGCAATGTCTGTGACATAATGGTTTAGAAAGCATACCACTACATATTTCCATTTAGATCTCTTGTTAAAATTTCACAAATCAATCCTGCTTGCATTGACTTGGACGATGTCTTCATATACCTACTCACATCTGCTCTACTGCTCAGTTAAACTTGGTCTGTTATCTCTTGAAACAATATATGCAGACACAGATGGATATCTATAGCAAATAGGAGAGAGAGAGAGAGAGAGAGAGACAGAGGGAGAGAATGCAGAGACTGGTTGACTATATGAACATTAGCTCAAACAGCCTATTGCTACTTTCTTTCCTACATGACATTCGAGTAATTCAGAAGTCATAGTCATATGCTTATCACACTCTACATATTTGCTAACATTTTTCTTTAACCGATATACAACTTAAAGTATAAAACTGAAGGTCTGGAGAGATGCTGTATTTGTAATATACTTCTAGTGGAAGCATCAAAACTTGGATTCTGGTTGCAACATGCACATAAAATCTGAACAGAGTAGTTTTTTGCCTCAGAATGAAAGAGACATCTTCAAGCTCTATGTACACAACCTTCTGTACAGCTTTAAATGTACAAACCATGACTGGCATGCAAACAGTTTTTGAGAAAAAAAAGGGTAGAGTTCAAAAACAATGTATTACTGTGGTAGGAAAGCATTATCTAATATATAAACTAAACCAAATGCAGGAAGAAAAATTTATCATGTTCTAGTCAGTATCTTTGAGAAGTATGAGTAGCATCAAGCAGTAGATCTCTTCCATCTTTATTGTTTGACTCTTTTCTTACTCCATTTATTATAATTGACAGAGGAAAGCATACGGTGGCATATTGAATATGGATGGAATTCTCCTAGGCCATAGGATAACTAAATCCTGATGTTTCTCTTCTCTATGCCAGAAAGGACAGAAACTGGCTGCTTTCTGTGAGAAATAAGGAAGAAAACTGTACTACATGTGGGTTATGATATTTTCTCCTACTTCTGACTCAGCCTTTATTTATTTAAAGATTAAGATGCATAATATTATTTCTGCTTGCTGTACAGGATAAAATACTTGAAAATTAAAAGCTATGGTATAAAAATGTTGTGAAAAAAGTATCTTCTAGTTATAGTAAACATATAGACATGAGCTCACAGCAGGTGCCATTTCATGCACCAGCCAAAATCTCTTAGCATTCCAGTCTGGGTAGAGGGGTTTACCAGGTCCCAATATTAACTGATGGGGCATAGCATTTGGTGGTTGTAGGAAATGGGAAATCATTTTTCTTACCAATTGTGGTGGACCCTGGTAAGTTACCAGTGACCCACTGGATAGTGCTGGAACCATGACCACATGGTCAGAACTAATG
>NW_021604696.1:770208-785236 GCF_004785775.1 Grammomys surdaster | reverse complement strand
GGAGAAGGAGAAGGAGAAGGAGAAGGAGAAGGAGAAGGAGAAGGAGAAGGAGAAGGAGAAGGAGAAGGAGAAGGAGAAGGAGAAGGAGAAGGAGAAGGAGAAGGAGAAGAAGAAGAAGAAGAAGAAGAGGCAAAGATGGAAGAAGAGGAGGAGAGGCGAAGGAGGACAAAGAGGAGGAGGGGGGAAGGAGGAAGAGTGGAAATTGGAACATGCAAGAGATGGACGAAGGTGACAGAGTTTATGGGGTTGAGTTCAGATAAGTAGCAATGAACATAATACACTGGAAACATAAATGAGATTCAGAGTAAATACAAGCTTTATGTTTTAAATGTAGCTGGTTTTAAGATAAATGCACCTCTGTCTGCTTGAACTGCAGTAGCAAAACAACAGAATCCATGTTGCTCATAAAAATTCGTAGTTTACTTCATATTAGTGAGTAAAATGAGCAGTGTCAACAAACTGAGAATAGTATGAGAGACATATTTTTTTTCATAGCTTGTTTCTTGTAACTGTGTTCTCACATGGGGAAAGGCCTGGCCATCTCCCTATGCTCTGATTAATAAGACTTCACTTGAATTACTTGTAATCTTCTTAAAGTTTCCTACTAACACAATCACCCTGGCAGCTAGAATTTCACCATATGAATGGGGACAAACAGGCACACCATTCTGTCACGCAAGTCATGAGGTAAATCTGGAAAAATGAAATTTGTTTTTATCTCATGTAATAACACAAAATCTCCACATATTAGTATCTAACGTGCTGATATGATGCAGGTATACATTTATAGTTCTTGAAATGCTTACAAATTTTTTATGTCACAAATGTTTATATGGTTTTATCTAGAGTTTTGAGGTAAAGCCTCTATATACTATGACCCTACCATGCAATAATAGGCCAGAATTTCTTATTCATATTGAACTACAGTTTAATTCCTAGTGCTAAACCTTCTTCTCTCTCTTCCTAATTCTCTTCAGCCTCGTCTATCCATCATTCTACTGTAAATTTCTATCAGGTTTATTTCTTATTTTAAATATGAGTTAGATGTTGCATTCATGTCAGTTTGTGACATGAATTATTTTACTTAACATAATCATGTAGAGTGCTATCTATGTTGTCACAAATACCAGGAATCCAATCTATGTTTATGGTTGACTAGTATCACATAGTACATACACATCAAAACTTCTTGATGTAGTTACCAATGTATAGATACTTAGTTAATCTGCATTCCCTGGATATTGTAAATAATTTCATAATGACATGGGAGTGCACATGTGTCTTTGATGAACTGATTTTATTTCTTGAGTATATTTGATCAACAATGGGAATACTAGAATACTAAATTGTTGTGTTTTTGTGTGTGTGTGTGTGTCAGTGTGTGTGAATGCAAAGACTCCATAGCATTTTAAAGATCATAATATAGTTTATATCTCCCCCGAAGAGTGTGGAAGACTCCCATTTTAATGCAGATCTTCATCAGAATTTTTTCCTCTCTAGAATTTCTGTTTGTTTGGCAGCTTTTGTTTGCTTTTCGATGTTCAAGAACAATTTTATTAGATTTTAACGGAAAACAGCAGGGTGTGCTAGCTCTAAGTCTTGACAGTTGTTAGAAGAAGGATATAAAGAAGAACTAGTGAAAAGACACAGCTTGAGTTAGGCAAGCAGTCAGATGAAGTAAGCAAGACATGGGGGAAGGAGAAAGTCCAGCTCCTCAGGGAAAGCCTGCCAAAAATAGTGCCGATATGTATAGTATCTTAAAGAGACAGCACAGAAAACTAGAGGGATCTTTTGCTTTTCTGAGAATTCATTAAAGTTTACAGGCTCAATTCAGACACCTTACTGTGGTTTCATGTACTAAGGAATAGACTTTTTACATAAGAAAAGTGCATCCTTTAATTAATGGGGTAATTATTCCTTCCATTTCTTTAACATAGCTTATAGGCAATCAGCCTTTATGAGGAGTGGTTTCTATTATTTGATTGACAAGCACAACTGGATTGACTCCTGTGCTTTTAGCTTGGAAGGTTAGATCTCCATCCAAAGTCAGAGGTATATTCTATTCTTTTGACCCGAATGAAACGGCTCTCTTCAATGACCTCAATATAGCTCTAATCAACGTTGTTTCAGCCTAGGTAACTGTTTATATAGCCCTACAGAAACCTTGTAATGGGTACCATTCCAATTCCAATTACCTACTTTTAGCTTTCTTCCTGTGTGTGTGTGTGTTGTGTGTGTGTGTGTGTGTGTGTGTGTGTGTGTGTGTGTAGGGGGTTCTGTGCCTTCTTGTATTATGTTAACTTGAGTCCACGAAGTTGTTTGCATGAAAATTCTCATGTCCACATGTAAGACGCTGAGGGACCCTGCCTCCAATGGCTAGCCTGAGCAGACAGAGGCAGGACTTTTAGTATTCCTGGGCAAGGAACTGAGGGAGGAGGAACAAGGTCTGCCATGCAGGAAGAAGGAAAGACGCTATGCCTGAGAAGGTACAGGACAGATAGCATAGCTGCGATGTAGGAGCTGGGGAAGAGTGGCCCCAAGAGGGCTGCCCAACTGTGTCTACCAGAGCAACGATGGGAGATAGATCTTAGTAATAACCTGAAAATATCTGTGGGCAATGGATTAGCCATGTGGAGGTAAGGAAGTGGTCTAGTCATTGAGCTATTTTATGCACATCAAAATATAAAGGCTGTGTGTGTGTGTGTGTGTGTGTGTGTGTGTGTGTGTGTCTTATTCGGGAACCCAGAGCATTGGGGCAGATATCTAGGAATGTGTAGATGCTGGGATCAATTTACAGATATATATTAGGTACTACTATAGAGTTCTTCTTATCTTAAAAAAAAGAGAAAAGTAAAACAAAAAAGAAGCTATGTGCCACTGCTATCACCTGAAAGAGTCTATTTGTTTATTTTCTAGACATTCTTTACTTTCACAGCTTATATTTAAGTATCTAATTTCTTTGAGTTCATTTTTGTAAATGATCAGCAATTGGGTTTATGCCTAATGTTTTTAGAACTACTAAAGGAAAAGGATGGTCTTTTTCTGCAGTATGCCCTCTAAAGTCTTTGTCAGAATTATTTGGCTAAATATTGTTTTACTAATTCTGTTTTGTTAATCTTCATATGTGTATATGCAAATACCACACTGTTTTGATTACAGCTTCATATTATATTTTGAAATCTGGTAATATATTCATTCTTCTATTCTGTACATATTTTAGGTTTGTTCTCATAGGTCTGTGAAGAATATTATTCATGTTTTGAATAGAATTGCATTGAAAGTGTATGTCTTTTGGGGATTGCATAGACATGTAAAATATATTGATGCTAATAATCAATAATGGTGGTATGCCTTTCATTGCTTGTGTTGTATTCGATTTCTTTCATTAATGCTGCATAGTATTTATTATACATATTCCTCAAATATGTTTGGAAACATATTCCTCAAAAATGTGGGAATATAATACAAACTTCTTAGTCTGGAAGACAGTGATTTCTTTATGATAAGCTAATTTTGAAAATTAATTTTGATATTATTTTAGAGCATATTGATTAAAACATTATAGTTTAATAATCTATGACAACTGCATAAAAATTATAGTATGTTAACTGAAGCACATTGGTACAAAAACTGATATGTGGATATTTACAGTGGCTTTACTTAATATCAAAATGTTAAAAAAGACTATGATGTTCTTTATTAGTTAAATGGAGGAAAACTGCATTGCATCCAGATGATGCAAGGACATTCTGTCACAAAATAAAGTGAACCCTTCATTTATGAAAACATATAGCTAAATGTTAAATTCAAGGCATCATTTAAAACAAATCTGAAAGTATTTCAGATAAGTACAAGTATAAGATACCCAAGTTAAAGATAAAATTATAAGGTCAGTTCAAACATCAATGTTGCCAAGGTTTCTACCTCGAATAGTGAATAATAGAGGAATATTGGGGCAGTGCCATCTTGTAACTCTCAATTCTATGGGCTATTTCTATCAAATCTCTGTTTTTTCAAGTTTCTGAGAACTCTATGGAAAAGGAAGTGGATGAGGGAAGGAAATAACCAATGGGGCTGGAGAAACAAAGGCCCCTTGTGACTGAAAGGAATTGTTTAAGGTAAATGCCGTTCAGGTGTAATGACACACAACTTGCTTTTGGGAAGAGTCTCTTTGAACAGTTTTAGGCTGATTAGTGCCTACAAAATACAGAGCAAACGCGAGAAAAGTGGGGAAAAGGCAAGGGAAACAGTCAGGAAGGGTTACGTACCTGTGACATTTTGCTGACCAAGCAGCCCGTGCATCAGCTTTATGTCAGCTGTATATTTACTCACTGTTATTATTTAACTATTATGTGTATTTATGAGAAGATGTGATCACTCGAGGCAGTCATGAGCCACATGATATGGCTGGTGAAATACAAGCTCAGATTCTCTGTAGAAGCAGCAAGCACTTTTCACCCTTGAAACTTCTTTCCAACTACTTATTTTTAGTTTTAATTTTTTTTTGCTAGTTTGATCAAGTATTTTTTTCTTTAATCTCTTTTTTACAGTCCATTCTTTATCCCCTTCCTGGTCTTCCCCCTGACAGCACTTCCTATCCCATACCCCTGTCTCCAGGAGGATGTCCCATCACCAACCCCTACCCCCAGCCCAGGACACCTCCCCAAGGCTCCTTCTTTACAAAATGAATTATCAGTAAAAACAAAACCTTAATTATTATTAGGATTAATCATAGCACCTTAAATGATATAGCTAATAAGCATTTATTAACAACATTGATGACTATAAAGAGAAAATAGACACCAGACATATAGAAAAAAATCATCTCAAACCTTTAATTGTGCTATTATGAATCTTGCTTTTTTGGGGTCTCTTAATGATGATAGTATGGTACTGTATGGTTAGCAAACACAGACACACCATTCCTCATTCAGAAAACTGTTTATTCTTAAAATTGTGCTGAATATAAGTATAACTTTCAGAAATATCTATTTTTTTAAAAAAAAAAGGATTCAATAAATATTTTTATTGATTGCTATCGTTTGCAAGAATGCACTGACCCTGAAGCCTAGAAAATGATAATGTTAGTGTATAGATTAGTTTTGCTTTCCAGCAAGGTCATTTAGGTGAAATGAATAAAGAGTTGCATTCAAATTAAAGAGTTGGACCATTTGTTTTGAATTGTCTTGTGGTAAAAAAAAAGTCTAGGATATTTCATAAATTGTACTGTTACTTTTTTTTATATTGAACTTGAGTTTCAGAATAATCTGTTTTAACCTTGTTTTGAGTCACTTTTGTATGTGAATGTACTGTAAAATTCCACTATTATTTATCAACTTATCTGAAACTGACATAGTTTTAAATATTAAGAAAACCACGAGAGTTCATGTTTTAAATATTATGTACCAAATATTAATTATTGGAATTAAAGAGAAAATAGCTTCCACCTTTTTATTCAACAGAGGCTGTTTGTTTCATGTTACCATTAAATATAAATAAATTATCGTGGTAATATTAACATTACTTAATCCTAACAAGTGAAGTCGAATTAACATTTTACTTGACAACTAATTAGTGAAAGCTTTTAAAATAGCTTAAATATTGTTCCTACATCTTGTCAAAGGAGAATGTTTGACTACCAGATTAACGTAAATGGGCTTCATGCAAAAGATGCTACAGTTGTTTAAACAAGACTTTTGAGCTTTGTGGTATATTACATTAGAACAGACAAAATCCAGTCTCACCCTATCCACTAGGGTTTTTATTCTAGTGAATTGGTGAAAACACAAAGTAATAAAGTAACATGGTAGTGAGTACAGTCTTCAAAGCCTCTTTCTAGCTATTCCTGTGCCAAAATAGCACGACGAATTTCTGAGCATTTTCAACATTTGATTATGACCACTTATTTCATGTTCACTAATATCAACAGTACATATTCTACCTGTTTTTATACTCATCAGTTAGTTTTGCTTTTGATACATAAATTGATCCCTGTTGTAGTACTTTTCAGTTTCTTTGTCTTGCTCTGCCTGCTACGTATTATAAGGGATATAGAATACCAATGTAATTACACATTTAGTGTTTGTAATTATTGATTATTATATCCTGCTTAAAATGTCACACCTGTGTTTTATTTTGTTTCTGAGATTATGATATAATTAAATAAATAACTCCTGCTGACCCTACTATCCCTCCCCACCCTCACAAATAAACCACTTTGCTCTCTTTCAAATGTTCTCCCCCAATGGTGTTACATGAATATATGTGCATGTATGTGCTTGCATATATTTTTTTCTGAAATACATTTTTTCTCAGTCTGTATAATATTACTTTAGGTATGTTTTCAGGAGTGACCATTTAGTATTGGACAAGCAATTCATATAGATGCACCCACTGTAACTCTACAATTCATTATTGTTTTCTATTACTGGTCCCTATATGTTGCCATGAGAAGCTTACTTGACAAGGAGTGAGGGATATACTTACCTGTGAATACAAGAACAAATATTTATAGTGTATTTAGGGGTTATTCTGGGTAAGTAAGTAGGTGGTTTTTAGATTCTCCTCCAAGACCAATTACTTTACTATCCCTTGGTGGTTGACTAGGTTTCCCTCTTAGTGGGAAAGTCTTAATTCCCATTAGAGTGTTGTTGGTTACCACCAAGGTATTCAAATCAATAATGTTTATAGTAAATACATTCTTCATTTATTCTATATATTACATATGTTCATGGATATATATGTATTATAGATACTTCAACAATAGTCACTTAACTACTTTCAACTGTGAAGTACAGTTGAGGACAATTGAAATAACCTGTATATTTTGAGGATCTTTATGACAACTGTGAACAAGGACCTAAAAGAGTGTATCTATTGCTTACTGTGTGTTTGTGTTAGGTGCTCTTTGGATCTTTAGGAAGCATTATCAGCAGAGATGAAAGTATTCAACTTGAGGCATATATGTTTATTTAAATATACTATTTGATTTCAGATGATTAATAATGTGATAATAATTGCTTCTTTGGAAATCCTTACTGCTATTTACCCATCTTTCATTTATATCTAACTCATTCCCCTGACCTTAATTAGGTAACCTGTTTTTTTCCATTTCCCAATCAGACTAGATATAATGTTATTTCCCTTCTTACTATTCCCTGACTCCCTTACCCCCCACCCTGGAACCAGTCTTTGGTTTCTAAATTTATTCCATGATACTTACACACATTTGAAGTTTTGGTGCTAGGAGACTCCGATGAGAAAAAAATTTAATATTTGTTTCTATATCTCTGGGTTACCTCTTTGCTCAATATGGTCATTCCTATTGTACCTTCTAGAATTTTCAGTCCTTCAGTTTTTATGTTTAAGTCTTTGAATTATTGGAGTTATTTGTCATGCACGGTGATATAAACAGGTTTGATTTCATTTTTCTGCATATGAACATCCAGTTTTCTCAGCATTATTTCTTGAGAATGCATTCTATTCTCTAGGGTATGCTTTTGGCAACACTGTCAAATATTAAATGACTGAAGCTAAGTATACTAACTACTATTTCTCTAGTTTTTTTATTGGTCTACATGTCTGGTATTGTACCAGTAATCTGTTGTGTTTATTATTATTGCTTTGTGGTATATCTTTAGATCTGGAATTCCCTCCAGCATAACTCTTTTTGTTCTGGATTTGGTTTGCTACATAGGGTCTTTTATGATGACTTGGGTGTTTTAGGATAGTTTCCTTACTATTTCTGTGAAGAATGAGATATTCTGTGAAGAATTGCCTTGATTCTGTAAATATCATTGTCCAGAATGGTCATTTTCACAACCTTAATTCTACCAACCCATTAGTATGAAATATCTTTCCATTTTCTAGTGGTATCCTTTATCTCTTTCTTCAGAAGTTCAATGTTGTCATCATAGAAACAGTTTCATTTCATTTGCTTTGTTTATATCGAAATATTTTATTTTCTTTGAGTCAAAATCTTAAATCTAAATATTTTCATCTTTAAGTCAGTTTATGTGGTTTATTACATTTATTCATTTGTGTATATTAACCCATTCCTACATTGAGAGATAAAGGCACTTGATTATGGTGTATGTTTTTTAATTTAATAAATATTCCATATGAAGTTGAGTATTGTTATTCAATTTCTTTCTTCAAAGACTTGATGTTCTTGTCATACAGGTCTTTCACTTGCTTGGTTAGAGTCACACCAAGATATTTTACCTTTGTAGAGGCTATTGTGAAGGGTCTTGTTCTCTGAATGTTTTTCTATTATAGATTTCAATGCATTATCTTTGTTATGAATACTTTGTGTTTTTATTAAGACACTTGTTATAAGTTGGAATTTTTTCTTGTTTATTTGCTATTCTGTTTGCTTTTTCTATCTGTAGGTGTGTTTCTTTGCTTAGCTCAGGGGATGTTTGTGGAGGAATGTCAGGTGGGTGTTTTCTCTGCCTTTCTGAGCTAGCAGGCTTTCACCCTAGCATCTAGCTCCCAAGCCTTCTTTGGCAAAATCAAATTATTGATAGTTTGTTAAAAAAACAACAATAGAGGGTGGCTACCAAATAGGCAAAATCTTGGCAAAAAACTAGAAATTAGTTGTTGTGCAAGTAGGGGAGTCCAGAATAAGCCAAAGCACTAGATAAGGAGCCAGGTCTAGCTAATGTCAGTAGAGGAGGATGGATAGATGGAGATGATCAGAAAAAACTTACTGGGCTGCATCTTGGTGAAGAACTTGTGAGATTTAGTTGGGAGGGGAGCTGTGTATGGCAAAGCAGTGGCCTCTGGGTTGTAGCACAAACCTTTTTCAAAATATTTCATCATTTTTCTCAATGTTTATAAACTCATCTTGATTTCTTCACTTAAGATAACTTACATTTTCATTTTTCAACAAAATATTTCATTTTATCACAGTAAATAATCTAATCATCATTTCCAAAGGGGCCTAAAAAGGAATGATTTTATATTTCTAAGATGTTAAAAAATAACTATCATTTTAATGCAATATTCTACTAATTAACTGAATTTCCTTTCTACATATTAGTATAAAAACAACTAATGTTGTCAAATTAATTTCAGCAAGGTCCTACATGGCTTTTTAAGCCAGAGATCTACAGACATCTGTGCCAAGTCATTCCACCAACCAGGATGTAGGTATGGGAATATGTCATTATTGTACACTTAACCTGCTAACTTTGGTTGGGATATTCAACTGTGTTAGGGGACTTGACTTATCTACCATTCATGTCTAAACTTGTCAACCAGAATGGAACATTCTGTCTAACATTAATGTCTTAACCTGCTCACCAGCATGTTAGTTGCCCATGTACACGTTTCTTTCTGCCAAGTAGGATGTCAATTCCCAGGGATGTCTTGGGAACTTAAACTTTACTTAATCCCTACTCAAAGTGGAAGTTTTATTTTAAATAGATGCAGGTATCTCTATTATGTTGTGGTCTATCCCAGGGGAAGCTAATAGAAGCAAATGCCATAAAAGCTTATATACAGGTACAGGAAGTGCTGATAGGTGGTTGGTTCGGGTCCAAGGTTATTAGGGATAACTATGCAAAGCAGTTCTACTGACTTCTATCGTGATTGTTTTCTAAGGGCACAGAACATAACAGAATAAGTAATTAAGTTGGACATGAGAAACTTTCCTAGTAACAGCAGAAATAGCGTAAGGGAATGTTCCTTAGAATATTAATTAGAAAACAGAATGGCAGACTAGCTAGGTAACAGTTACCTAGGTCTTACCAGTCAATCTAAGCTTTAATACTTTACCTATACCTTAACAATTTCCATAAATTGCTCTTAAAACCCTTTTGTTTGGTGACAGGTAAAAATTGTGGGGTTTTCTTGTTTGTTTGTTTGTTTGTTTGTTTTTGATCTTAAGCCTAAGGGAAGTCTGATATATCAACACTTCCCCATCTTCTTTAGGCAATGTGCAAGACCTATATCAGTTTTGATGTCTGATTCTTTATTTTTATATAGTATTATCTCCTGTTTATTTTGGCTAAATCTTGACCATGATTATCTTACCTATCAATGGTTGGTGTATATGCATATTAGACTTTCTCATGATAATATCCTGTTGGTTATTTTCCCATAACTTTGATCAGTTTATATAAAAGACTGTGGTCTAGACCTGTCTTTTCATAGACATATTTTTACCAAGGGAGGTCTATTCTTGACTTAATGAAGCTGAGACTTGTTGAAATTTGCTGAGGAAGCAGATTCTGCCTCCTTGGAAATGTAGTCCAACCCTGGAAATAATGTTACATATCCTTGGGCCTGACAGAATCTCTGCCAAGACTTTGACAATATTAAGCAATTCTTCTGCTGGCATCCTCCTTCTAAATACATTAGAACACTAAAGGGCAATGCATTAACTCACTAGTACCACAGGATGGATCAATTTATTAGAATGCTTTTCCCCAGAAAGGAAGGTCTTAGGGTGTAATTGATGGATACCCAGAAGATTCAGAGAACAGTTGGGAAGAAAAACCTTTACTATTCATAGAGGAGAGGGCCACTGAAAAATGCTATACAGATATAGATATATCTAAATTATAAGACAGAAACTCTAAGTTCAACCTTGAACTTGCCAAATTTCATTATAACCCCTACCAGAAACTTTCTAGCCAGCAAACACAAAAGACAAAATTTCTAAGAACAGTTAAAGCAAGGGTATCATTTAAAAATATTTTAGTAGGATAAAGATTTTTTTGTAATATAAAAGAACACTTGAAAGTGTAGTACAAACAGGAAGGCCTTTCAAAGCTGAATTAGCTGTGAAAATTATTGTCAGAATCCCCTGTTACAGTCATGAACATTCTAGGTTCCTACCTCTAAATACTTCTCATGTTTTGAGAAAGATAGCTCTGGTTTGTAAAAGCAGATAGAGAAAATTAATACACATCAAAATATAATTAAAGATAAGTTTTTTATTTAACATTGTTTGAAGAAAGGGACACGCAAAAACAAAATAAGCAGAAATTGGATCCAGGAGAAATATCCCTAAGGTTAAAAGCATTTATTTATCTTCCAGAGGACCAGAGTTTGGGTTCTAACAACCATATCCAACATTTCATAAATGCCTGAAACTTTAGCTCCATGTGGTCAAAGGCCTCTGGTAGCCACAGACAGAGTAACTTGGAGTGTATATTCATACACAAATCAATACAACAAATATGCAAAAAAAAATCTGTTTTTAAAAGCAAAGAAAATAACATAAAACTTAACTTTAATCTAAACAATTTAGCCTATTACTTAGAAAATGAGTATCATGGGTATTGCGAGATTTGGGGCTAATATCCACTTATCAGTGAGTTCATGTGTGTACATTTGGAATTGGGTTACCACACTCAGGATGATATTTTCTAGTTTCATCCATTTGTCTAAGAATTTCATAAATTCCTTGTTTTTAAGAGCTGAGTAGCAATCCATTGTGTAAATATACCACATTTTCTGTACCCATTCTTCTTGAAGGACATCTGGGTTCTTTCCAGTTTCTGCATATTATAAATAAGGCTGCTATGAACATAGTGGAGCAATACCCAAGACAGAACTCACAGACCACATGAAGCTCAAGAAGAAAGAAGACTAAAGTGTGAGTGCTTCGGTCCTTCTAGAAGGAGTAGCAAAATACTCATGGGAGTAAATATGGAGACAAAGTGTAGAACAGAGATTGAAGGAGGGGCTGTCCAGAGACTGCCCCACCTGAAGACCATCCCAAGTGAAGTCACCAAATGTGGGTCCCTGTTCCGGAGGGCGTCCCATGATAATCTCTGGCCCAGCCTGGTGCGGGGGTCCAGGCCAAGGGGACAGAGTGCAAACAGGGAGGAGAGATCACCTCTGCTGCTGCCTCTGCTCTTGTCTCCACTGTCACTGTCCAGTCACTCCTAGGTGCTGCACCTGTCTCTCTAAGCTGACCTGGTAGGAAACCAGCTATCTGGCAAGGAGGAGAAGGTCCTGAAGGCGCTTTGGGAGAGCATGTCTCTTCCCAAGTGTTACAGCTCTTGCAACAGAAACTTTCGGGAAATGACTCTCGCACACCTTTACTTCACTCGAATAAAGTTCTTTTATACAGTTTTGGGGTGGGTCAGGGTCTCGCTTCAGATAACACCTATTGGCTTGGTCTGAGAGCTTGGGGATACCTCATCTACATGTGGGAGAGCCTGAGGCACTGTTCCTTGTGACTGATGGCCATAGACCTCTCTGTGGGAGGGGCTGTGGAGGGCTGAAGCTAAATGAAAGGAACCAGGGCCCGGGAGCAGAGCTGAACACCTGCTGTCTGATTAGGGTAGGGAGTTCGAGGCCTGTGCTTGACCAGGCGCCCAGCATCCTCTCACAGCCCACCACCTCACAACCAAACTTAGACACTATTGTGGACACCAGGAAGTGCATGCTGACAGGAGTCTGAAATAGCTGTCTCTTGAGAGGCTTTGCCAGAGCCTGACATATACAGAGACAGATGCTCACAGTCAATCTTTGAACTGATCACAGGGTCCCCAATGGAGGAGTTAGAGAGAGGACTGAAGGAGCTGAAGGGATTTGTGGCCCCATGGGCAGAGAGACAATACCAATCAACCAGAGCTCCCAGAGTCTAAACCACTAGCCTAGGAACACACATGGAGGGACCCATGGCTCTAGCTGTATATGTACCAGAGGAAGGTCTTGTTGAGTATCAGTGGGAGAAGAGACCCTTGGTCTCATAAAGGATGGATGCCCCAATGTGGGCAATTCGAGGAAGAGGAGGCAGTAGTGGGTGGGTGAGAGCACACCCTCATAGAAGCAGGAGAAGGGGGGATGGGATAAGAGGTTTCTGGGGGGGATGGGGAAAGGGGATAATATCTGAAATGTAAATAAATAAAATACCCAATAAAAAAAGAGAGTGAATAATGTGAAATTAAGTATTTTCTATGTGTGACTCTAGACTATATATAAGAATTGAGAATTGATTGTATATCTAAGTGGTCATGAAAATACAGTTACATATGCATTTACTTTATATGAAACTATTTCGATTTTCATGAGTCTTAATTAAAAAACAAATTTTCTGTATTTTTGTTGTTGTTCTAAATGCAGCAATTCCATGCCTGGCATAAGAATTGAGAGCACTGTAAGCAGATGCTGTCTGTGTTTGTTTCTGTTTCTTTGCTCCAAGGACATTGTGGCATTTCTGCTTCACAATGAGTAATCCTATCTTAAAAACAGAATGTGTTTCTGTGGCTTGTATTATCACCTATCTAAAGACCTCTGCACCCCTCCTGGGTACAAAATGCATTTCAGCACAGTGACTGCTCCAGGGACTGGGAATAACTCTGATTAAAGCATTCACATCTTCAAAATATAGACTGTTCTCCATCATTTCAGATTTTCTCATAGTGGGATCACTCTGGTCTCACTTAAGGGGTGTTAAATGTTGTTACAAAACACGATGAATAGATGTATAGAGACTAAAACAGAAGTGAGCTCATTTTGGTGTCTGAGAAAACAGTTTGAATACCCGCATTGAAACTACAACACAATTTAACCACTGAGGTCATTAAATGTGTACAGGGTGAGTCTTGTGATTAGTATTGGCCTGAATGACATTTGAGTTGTATCTGGCATGAGTCTTCAATTCAAAGAGAAGACTTTACATCTGAATCCATTCTATGATCTATTCTCAAACACTGACTCTTGTAGGTCCATGTAAAGAAACATATGGGTATAATCTGCATGTTAAAAATTGACTTTATCCTGTCAGTGACTCTACAGCACTGGAGAGTATCATTAACACATCATATTTTTCTAGTATGTCCTGAGAACACATTAAGATACATTGTGATATAAGTTGATTGACTAGAATTTGTCAATTAGCAGTAATAAATAACAGTTCACAATTATTTTGAATAACACATATAGTTTCTTCTAGAGCACGTACATCAAATTTAATTTTCAACCTGCTTTACAGATTTTTTGGTGATGGGACAACAATTTTACACTAAGTTTTTAAATTTGTGTCTTATTAAGGACTCCTTCAGCTTTTAGTTCAAAAGGAGTTGGAATAGAAAAACAATCACAACAGCAATAACAAAATGATGACATTACAAACCTTATGGGACAGCATACTAGACACTTTGTGCTACTTCTTTCTATAAGGAAGGCAGAGATGCTATCAGAGAAATACAAAATTATGACTGAAAATATGTGAAAATATGATGTGAGACTAACAAGGTTTCCAAACATTTTTGAAACTAGAAATAGCTCTGAATTTTAATGCTTAATTAAGGATATAAGAACATTCACTCAAAGTTTGTGTCTCTATAGAGATAAAATAATCAAAATGGAATGGCTCAAGAAGAATCTGTGAAACAGTTATCATTATTATTTAATTCTTGTATTTTTTTCATGAATGACAGGAAATGTGTGGATATATCAATTACACTAATCAGATTTTGTATCTTTCTTTAGAACATGGGAAAAGAAAATTCCTGTGATCTGTTAGAATCTGGGAAAGTGTTCAGCATCTATTTGAGGAACTTTTAAATGAAGATTCTAATTCTTCTGTTTTTTTTTTTAAAAAAAAACTATTCATGAACTTTATAGGTCAATGGATGAAACTAGAAAATGTTATACTGAGTGAGGTAACACAGACCTAATGTGTGCTACATAATGAGGTTATGTTTCCTATAATTTGTCAATACTGGCTCCTAATTTTATATATGAATATCTAACCTGTAGCAGCCAAGGAAAGCTGAAAAATACAGGGAACTAGCATTATGGTGGACAAAGGACATCAACAATTAGGAATATGAGGACAGATGTACTATGTTGGGAGAAATGAGAAAATGGAGAGAGGTCTTTATCTTGGAAGTGTAGAGAATGGTATGGAGGTACATGGGAGATAGGAAAATAAACATTACTAGGAATGCTTTGAAAATGGCATAGAGAATTAATTTGACTCTGAATTACACACACACACACACACACACACACACACCAGCAAGTGCACATATATATGTGTGTGCGTGTGCATGTCTGT
>NW_021604696.1:753791-769808 GCF_004785775.1 Grammomys surdaster | reverse complement strand
AAAAAGTGCGCTATTGGACATCAAGACACAGATAAATAAATCTAATTCAGTCATAATAATAAATGTTAGAATTTTTTCTTCCTTATGAACAAATAGTATTGCAGTTTAACACAAGAATGTGTACATGTTTGTATGTGTATGTGCATATCTAGCACATTTTTATACATTCATCAATGGACACATACTGCGATTCCATGTCTTCCCTTTTCTAAATGTCCAGCAATGACACAATATAGCAAATAACTATCTTCTTTCTACACACTGGTTTTGTTTACTTTGCTCATATAGGCAGTAATGAAATTGCTGGATTATAAGACAATTCGATTTTCTGAGTTTTGAAAAAGTTCCATAGTACTCATTAAATTTTGAATGTGGAATTTGTTCTAAAACCAGGAGGAAGACACGATATTTAAATATATTTTAACATTACGAAAAAGGTTTTATTTTCCAGCAATGGGACTGGATTTTGTAGCTGTAGTCAGGCTGCTACCCAATAAGAGCCATGCACATGTTTTAAAGGGAGTCTAGATGCTCAATAACTATAGCTTTTATGTTATGGAGGCTATACAGTCTTGAGTCTACGTAGAGGAATATTTTGCCTGAGAATTTTTCTATTGGTATCTTAGAAGCAAAGTACCCAGTATCTCTGTGATTACCTCCAACTGCTTCCCAAGATCCTGCCTGCCACCCAATGCCACATCCACCAGAGACTGGCTCAAGATGGTAAACAGGAATGATTTGCAAAATCCACAAGAGGAGAGGCCAATAGCAACATATACAGTAGGAATATGACTACCATTGGTGCTGACCAAGACAATCAAGACTGGTTCAGGAGAGGATGTAGTGATAGATGTGGAAAGCCAAGCTGCTGAAGTTGGAGGGGGCTGATTTTGTTATTTTGTGCTGAATAAAATGGTTGTCATCTGTGGTGGATAGTTTTATTTTAACTTGACACAAGCTAAAGGCATCTGAGAGAAGAGAGCCACAATTAAGAAAATTTCTCCATAAGATTGGATGTAGGCATAAGTGTAGGACATTTTCTTAACTAATGATTCATGAGGGAGGGGCCAATACACTGTTGGTGGTGCCATCCCTCACATCCATTTTCAAAGGTACCATCTCTGGGATGATGGTCTTCAGGCTCATCAGGCCAAAGAAACAAGCCAGTAAGCAGCACTCCTCCATGGCCTCTGCATCAGCTCCTGCCTTCAAGTTCCTGCCTTGTTTGAGTCTCTAAGGGACTCTAATATGGAAACCTAAGTCAAATAAACCCTTTCCTACCCAAGTTACCCAAGTTAGTTGGTCACGGTGTTCTTCCCAGCAATATCAACTAACTCTAACTAAGACACCAGTAAAACAAAGAGATATTCAAAGCAAGTCTCTTGTAACAGAAGCCCTATATCAGCTTTATTCGGGCCTTCATCAAGACAATTTGATATAACTGCTAATCAGAGATATCATGAGTGACTCTCAAATGATGGTCAGAGCTGGAAAATTATCTTTTGCTTACTGTTATCTACAGTAGATTAATAATTATTGTTCTCACTTATTTTTCACACTCAGAGAGTTGCAACATTTTAAAATAATCATTTCTGCAGATGATTTGGTATTATTAATATAACACAGTTATAGCAGTTTTATAAGGCAAGATTGTCCTAATAATTAGTCAGGTCAGTAACTTTATAAACTTCCAGGCCTGGAAACTTAGACTCAAAGTTGAAAGACACCACATTTCTGAATCATTTACCTTTTACTTAGCCTTCACTGTTGGCACTGAGGCTGCTTCTGTGATATGTCTGTTTACACTCAGATTAGGACCAAAGCCCTGATAGTTATTTTCTATTTTGTTATTCTCTTGATCCTCTTCCCTTAGACCTTATCTCCTGCTGGCTTTGCTCCCCATTTAGATCTTATTGAATTCTCCTGACTCAAAATCACCGCTCACCTCAGCTATCAAGATAAATTATGAGGCACATAGTAGACAAATTTTCACACGATATACCAAATGAAGTAAACAGGGTCTGGCAATATAGAATTAGATGAAAAAGAAGATGAAATACTCAAACATAAAGTTTCCACTCCACATAATCAAGTCTATTCAGAAATGTTTCCCTGTTTTTAGTTTAAATGGCTAACAATTTAACTTAAATGGGTCTTAACTCAGCTTACTACTTACACTCGCTAAATTTTTATTTGCCTTTGGAACAAGTTGATGTATTTTTAAATGCAGCACAGTTGCAATCACTAACGTATTTGTTTATTTGGCTTTGAATATGTAGTTGAATTGAATGCATTTTAATATATATTTTTTTTTTTTACAGGACATAGCATTAAAGAACGAACTCAAACCCTTGCATTAAGAGTGACAAGTAGCTGTTAACCATGAGTAAGAAGACTTAGGAGTCTATCCAGGACATACTTTGTATTTAGTGTATTCACTTATCCAGTTTATGAAAATATTTACCTCAATTAGGGTTTGGGGCCATATTTATGTAAGTAGCCTCGCCTTGGTTCTGAAAATCAGAGATAGGCAAAATACCAGACACAATGATTTTGTCTTCTGTTGGTCACTGTGCACTGGCCCTCTATTGTCCTGGAATAATTCACTCGAAAACCAACCAGAAACTAAAATGATACAAGATTTTTGCCTACACAGTAGAATCCACTCATTTTTTTCACTCAGAGAATTGCAACATTTTAAAATAATCATTTCTGCAGATGATTTGCAGATGATTAATACATCACAGTTATAGCAGGTTTATAAGGCAAGATTGTCCTAACAATTAGGCAGAGCAGTTGATCTGAAGCTTTTGATGACTAGTTCAATCTCAAAGTTACTATCGCCGATGTCTGTATTTTCTGCATTGTTCAAGTGAGTATAGTATGTGTTCCTCAATTTCAAAATGTAGATATTTTAAAGTCTATTGATTCGTTTGTTGCAAAACTTGTGATAAAATAGAACCTGAATTATTATAGCTATTTTCAAATGTAAAATTAATTTCATTATTGCTTTAAAAATCACATGCAGTGTTGTAATTGATATGTAAAGTAGATTCTTTTGTTAATATTGCTGATTCATTACACATTAAGGACTATTTTAATTCAGTATTTATTTTTACTTTTTCCTCATTAATTCTCTGGTCATCACAGTTACATATGTGCAAATAATTAAATATAATATTTTCTGAATGCAGTTATTGTAATACATTATTTCTTGAGCCCATGGATAATAGTCTTTTCCAAATAAATGCTAAAACTAATACATAGGCAATTAAAGTAATGATCATAAGGAAATGGCACAAAAGTGTTCCAGTGATTATGAGTGAATGAAATTCAAAATAAATGTTCATTTTTGCACAGAGTATTATTTCCTATTTTCAGTAAAGTTTTGCTTTATTTTTTGATCCTGAGATTATTTAAATTTCATAGTGAAAGCTTATTTTGTATTGCTAAGTTTCATATGCAGAAACCAATACTTGCATGTGGACATGTGCACCTAGTTCATTTAGAAGAAAATCCAAATGAACAATAACAATAGAGTACAGAGAATTCAGCAAAGTGTAGTGGAAAGAAAAGTTTACACCCAATGATTATTTAGCAATTGCCTTTGAGGGAATTGATGCTTAGGATAACATAAATGGTCTAAATGACTTCACAGCTTTGAAACATGACATTTCCTTCCCAGACAGGGTATAAGCTGCACTTAGTGTTTCATAGTAGACTAGAATAGACTAGTGTTTTCCTTCTTTTCATTTGATGTCTTATGGGTCAGCTAGTTGTCATGTTCTAAGACATAATTAAATTAGACAATCCTATGTGGAGAAGAACTGGACCATATAAGTTACAATCCCAGGAAAAAACCAAGAAGAAGATCATGTTGTCAGCCCTAGGACAAAGCAAGTTTATAGCCCTTGCAAATCTTCTCGTTTTTAACCCTACTACCATGTTCACTAAAATTATTTGAAAATTCTGAGGCAGAACTACCCAGGTAAGCCATGAACAGGTCCAGACTCATAGATAATCAAGTGTAAATGCTGCTGCTTGAAGGCATTTTATCTTGGAAGTAATTTGTTATACAGAAGTAGACAGCTTGTGCATGAACCTATCAAAACCTACCAAACCTATCAAAACCTATCAAACATCTATCATCATGGAAAAACTATGTTTTGCTCAGGATGATCAAAACTGAGGAATGTTTCTATTGACATTTTTTTCCCAAAAATATATTATGTTTTCCCTAATCTACTATGTCTAGGTCTAAATATTCAGATATGAATATATAAGCTGAAATAACTGAGAAAACTGGGAAGTAAAAACTTTTCCAGATGGAAGCTAGAAAGAGGATTATTAGGGTACAGGTGATATGGAAGGGGAATATGGGAAGAACAGAAAGGATGAATATAATTTGGGATGGATTAGGGAGGTCAACAGAAGGAGATGGATGAGGGACAAATAATACCAAGGTAGCTAAGAAAAACTCAAGGAATCATATTATATATTTACCTTAAGTTACATTTTCTCACACATAATACAAACACACACATGTGAGACCGCGAAAGGATAGCTTGGTTTCTGGTGGAACACTGGCTAGAGATGGCTGGAGACCCAACAGGTATCCCTGCAAGGGACAGCATACATTTCACCACACTCCCAGACTCCAGGCTCCTGACACTGAAGACTTTCATTGATTCATGCCTTTCAGTCACGTAGGGCAATGCCCCAAAGCCCCTCACAAAGAGAGGTTTGTGTCACCTAGCACAGGAAGAGGGCATGACTACAGGCCTCAGAGCCTCAAGAGATCTCCATATTAATGAGATACCTAAAGGTCAGAGAGCATAGCCAATTAAGCATTCCTCCCCAGACTCTCCTCCCTCCCTATTTATGTAAGGTCCAACCTGAGAAACCGGGGGATGGAGGGGTACATCCACATGTAACTTTGTCCATGAAAATAAACCTTTTGAAACCATGGACTTCCTTGTGTCTTTGGAGACCCACAGTGGGGAACCATGGAGAAGGCCTTTGACTACCAAGCCATGGTCTAATTTCCCATGGAGGAGTTTTTCCATTCCTGCCTCAAAGGCCTGCAAACTCAAGAAAGCTAGCCAACCAAGCCAGGCAAGTGCCATAACCAAGAGTCTCTCACCCTGAGGAGAGCCACCTGATACCCTCCATCTCGGTTCTTCTGTGGCTCCAGTGGCATCTAGGAGCCCAAGGAGAGAGACCATGGGTTTCCCAGTCAGCCACTTCAGCCCAGAGACCCCCACTCAGGAGCTCTGTCCCTGTGGGACTTCCGGCTGAGACCTCTCCACACCCAAATGGAACCCTACAGCTTTTCACAGCTCAGCGTCTGCCTGGAGCCACACCTCGCCACACTTCGTGGAGTGAACTCCGTCAAATTCTCAGGCTTCTGCCTCCCTGAGCCTTGACAGACATGTGGGAACAACAACACAGTCCAACAGGATCCAGGCCAACACTCGAGCTACAGGCCCACAATTGGTGGAGAATGTAGACAAAGCCAGCTCCAAGAATACCCCCCACTGGTGCCCATGAAGAATCCTTCCACGGAACTCAAAGATAGTGAATAACTCCGACCTAGTTCAAAAGACTAGGTCTCTCTCATCACCCCCACACCCCCCTTGTTCCTGGTCAGCTTTTCCCCTTTAACTCTTAGCTACAGTCTAACTCTTGTCTAGTTCAAAAGACTAGATCTCTCTCTCTCCCTCTCTCTTTCTCCATGTGTTACTGGCCAGCTTCTTCCCTTTGACCTTTGGCTACAGAAGATGGCAGCAAATCCCCAGCCTCCACTCTCTGCCCTTCTCCCAACCAAACAGGGTTACCTTTACACAGCTAATAGCTGCCTTTCAGGCCACAGCACCTGCCATTACGCTCGTTCTAAGACTCTTTCCCTTGGACAAAAAATTCCCTTTCCTTTTGAGACAGTTTTCTTTCTCACAGCCGAGAACCTCAGGCCAAGCCAGGACAGACTGTCCTCTCTCTCAAGAACCTTGGTTCCAAGCTCTAGTCCCTAGCCTGTCTCCCACGGGCGTCAGTCTTTCACATGTAGGCTTCTCCACCTCCTCCTCTGTCATTTGCAGCTAGCCACAGCCATTCAGTTAAACTGGTTAGCCTGAAACAGTGGGTCTGAGACCCTGTTTGCTCCTGTCACCCCTGTGTTCCTTAGACCCTCATTCTAGGATCTTTCCCCTTGGGTAAAAATTTTCCCTTCTTTTTTTTTCTTTTTTTTTGAGACAGTTTCTTTCTTGAGGCTGAGCACTCCAGGTTGGGCCTGGAGGAACTGCTCCCAGGAGCTGCCAGCTCCAACCCAACTTCGAAGTGTCTCCCCTATGACTTAGTCTTTTACAATCTCTCACTTCTTCTGGCTCTGACTCTCCTATCAAGCCTCTATAATTCTTCCTTTAAGCTGTTCTTCAAGATTGGCCCTTCTTCTAAGAAAAACAAACAGGAAATACAGGAGACCTCTCTGCTAGAGCACCCAGCCACCACATGGCAGAACACCCACCACATGGCAGAGCAGGCCCCTCCCCCACTGCTGCTAAACCCTCCAAGGACAACAGAGAAGCACACCTGAGATCCTTAACCCAAGTTTTTAGTGTTTCTTCTCCCTAACAGGGATACCTGAAATAATGTTCCTGCTTTTCAACCCCAAATTTTTTTGCTTTTAATTTAAATGTTTCTTTTTCTCCTTAACATTTGTGATATATGTTCAAAAAAAATTTCAACCTTTTTGAGAATTCTTTAAGGTTCAAAAGTCATTTAATCTACTTCCACAGGTCAAATCAACTATGCTGACCACTATTTTCAATCATTAATTAACAAATAGTTTTCTTTTACAAACTGTTGCTGCCTATCCCAGATACATAATTAACATGGCGTATTTTTTCCTCAACATCCAAAACAGACTCAAAGGTCTCTCCTAGGACTAAATTTCCTCAAATACCCTTGCCTTTCTAGGATCACAACAACAGACGTGATGTGCTCCCAAGTAACTTAATACTTGCTACCTACCTTTTACAGACATCCCCCTGCCGGAGTGCTATTCCCCCTTTGTGATTATCCTATAGGTGCTCCCACAAATCCAGTGGAGACAACACCATCTCCTGTAACCTGCCTAGGACACCAAGCTGCCTTTCTCAAGACACATCATCTGACTGAAGACTTCTGAAACACACGCTGAGATCCAGAGGCACATGCTGAGTCCTACAGAAGACAGACCAAGACCTTCCAGCTACAGAAAACTCTCTTGACAAAGTCAAATAGCTACTAAATGTACATGTTAGTAAGAAAAACATAATGTGTATCTAGATTAATCAGATGTTATTACCCTTGAAGTGTACAGCCCATGACAATGATCCCTTGCCTTCCCAACTCCCACCCTCAACTCTCCTTATCCTATGACTTAATTATGCTACCCACTACAGGCTGTGTAATGTTTTCTTTTGACTTCCTCATCCAAAATTTTCACTACAAATGACAAAGTCACTCCAGTGATGCTCCTCTTTTTTTAAAAAACAAAAAAAAGGAAGAGTTGTGGGACCATGAAAGGATAGCTTGGTTTCTGGTGGAGCACTGGCTAGAGATGGCTGGAGACCCACCCTGCAAGGGACAGCATACATTTCACCACACTCCCAGACTCCAGGCTCCTGACACACGACCAAAGAACTCCATTGATCTGCACCTTTCAGTCACATAAGGCAATGCCCCAAAGCCCCTCACAAAGAGAGGTTTGTGTCACCTAGTACAGGAAGAGGGCATGACTACAGGCCTCAGAGCCTCAAGAGATCTCCATTTTAATGTGATAGCTAAAGGCCAGAGGGCATAGCCAATTAAGCATTCCTCCCCAGACCCTTCTTCCTCCCTATTTATGTCAGATTTGCCCTGAAAAATGGGGAGGGGGGTTCAACCACATCTACTTTCCATCATGAAAATAAACCTTTTGAAACTATGGACTTCCTTGTGTCTTTGGGGCTCCACAGTGGGGAACTGTGGAGAAGGTCTTTGACTACTGAGCCGTGGTCTACTCTTCTGTGGAGGACTTCTCTATGTTCTCGCCATGAAGGCCTGCCAACTCAAGCAAGCTAGCTGACCTAGCCAAGAGAGTGCTGTAACCAAGAGTATCTCACCCCGCAGGGCGCCACTGGAGCTTCTGTCTCTCATCTCTTTTGGCTGCAGGCTGGTCCAGCCTGTATGCCCATTTCACCTCAGTTCTTCTGTGGCTCCCAGCTGCATCTTGGAGTCCAAGGACAGAGACCATCAGTCTTTCAGTCAGCCACTTCAGCCCAGAGAGCCCCACTCAGGAGCTCTGCCCCTGCAGGACTAAAGGTTGAGAACACTCCACACCTGGGTGGAACACCATGGCTTCTCAGTCCAGCGTTCGCCCAGCGCCACGTGGAGGTGGAGTGAACTCAGACAAATTCCCATGCTAATGCCTCCCTGAGCCATGGCAGACACACAGAGTCAACAACTCGTCCCAACAGGACCCACACCTATGTGTGAGCTACAGCCCCCCAACACACACACACACACACACATACAGACACACACACACAATATATATATATATATTGTGAGATATATATATATATATATATATATATATATAATAAGATATGTTTATGTATATTAATGAAGTTATGTCCTTTGGGCTGACAACCTCTCCTCTCAACAAAGCTGTGGGTGATCCAACATAAAACCCAATAATATGAGAAATTCTTCTGGGAGTGTATATTCATAAATCTCCTAGCAAGACCTTACAGCTTTCAGACCAAGCTATAAGACATGGAATCCTGTATGCTGATTGATGCACATGGAACACACATCCCCTACTCATGAAGTGGTGGTATGTTTAGCCAGAAGAAGAAATGATAGCTGCTGAATCATTAATGACCAATGGCAGTTTTCAAGAAGCTGTACTACATTAGCATTATAGCAACAACTAAAAAAATAAATGAGGCTCCTGATGCAGGCACAGGGATAGAGGATGTGCTGGACAGAATCTAAGGAATTTTAAGCAGCCTATATGACAAAGCCTCTGCTCCCAAGATGAGAGTCATGGTGAGGGTCATCTTGCAAACTTATGGTATATGTGTTAGAATTAACAGCATGGAGCAGGCACTGCAGCCCTAAGTTTGGGCTCCCTGACAGGAGCCTATTACATATATGTGTAGTTGAATGAAAAGTGATTATGAACAACAACAGCTGAAAGCCAGGTTGGCTCTTTCAAACACTAGTTTAGGGAGCATGGGTGCACTAGTCTAGAAAGCTGTCTTTACATATCTGAACAACCTTGGACAGGTTCAGTGAATGCTATAAGTAGCCTGCTGCCTTTGGATGCATTGTCAATGTTTCACACCTTCACCACTATTTCTTGATAAATACCCACGACAGAGAAAGCCTCTGGTTATGTACATCAAATCCCAGCTGCTACAGGCTTGCTGATAGACCTAGCACACTACAAAAATAAAGTTTTTAACATATTAGAAAGCTTGCTTTACTGAATTGATGTTAACAAAATTAGGAAAGTACATTTCAAGTTTTTTTTGCATTTGTCAAATTCATAATCTTTATCATCATTACTATTACGTTGTTCTGCTGGGGAGGGACAAATATAACACCTTGCAAGTATTTAAAAAGCATATTATCACAGATATACATCCTCAGGCATATTTTAGTTCTTAATTCACACATTAAATTGTACATATACATGACTTCTTCAGGTAACGTTCCAATATATGTATAAATTCACATATATATTCTAATATCTCCTCTCTAGATGGTTTCAATTTCTGTGACATATTACCCCAAGCAATGAAGTTAAGAAATAGTTTGGCTCATGGTTTCAAAGAATGGCTACATGGTCCTGTTGTTGTAGGATGGTGGCAAAGCTTATTATCGTAAAGGGTGTATAGTAAAATTAAATGAAGAAATTATGGACTTGAGAAAGAGAGGGAGAGAAAGAAGGCATATAAACATACACTGAGACAGAGAGAGACACATAGAGAAAGACACACACACACACACACACACACACACACACGGAGGGGAGAGGGGAAAAGACAGGGGAAGAGCAAGGGAGAGGAGGTGCTCATGATTGAACAGCCTTCAACCTTCTACAAGGCCCATTGAGGATCCCAGGTGGCACCATCATCTGGGCTCATCTCATCTTCTCAGTTGAACGACAAACATTTATCAAGCCAAATTGCTCTGAATCAAAACTGTGTATATTTACTTGACAGAAATAATCTGTGTACAAGCCACAGATTGTAGCACCAGCGGTTCAGCTGCCCAAATGACTGCTGGTTGTTGTTGTCTATGTAAAGCTTTGCTGTTGGTTTAAAGTTCTAATCTCATTTAAAGAGTACACAGTGAGAAATCACTGTTGAGCCCATTCATCAAAACATTAATTTACATCAACTAGCCTTCACCAAGTAGCTAAACTTTCTTGAGGAATAAATACCACCAATCTTTTTCTTTCCACTTACTAGAAAAAAATATATGTATATATAAATATTTTGATGAAGCCCAGGCTGGCCACTCAACTATTAGAGGATTTATAATGGATAACACATTAGTTGAACAATTAAACATCAAAATCAGTCAGAAGAACAAATAAAGCAGATGTATTATGATTTCAATGGTGTATATAAGCAATTTAAAGAACTGTTTAGAGAGAAGGCAATAATGAGTTGTCACTAGCACAGAAGTCTTGTGTCAATCATAAATCTAAAACTGAATCCATAAGAAGTTCTCTAGAACATTCTATTATTATTACTATTATTTAATAGGAACAAAGATACAGCAGAATATGCTTTTTGAGTATATTCCAGAGTTAGGATTTTGGAATTTTTAACATAGTGATGAATATAATATCTGTCAGATGCTAGATTGGATTACATTTATGAATAACCTTGATAAGTAATACAGATATACCATCAATATGTATCTATAGGACACTTCATTTGTAATTTCTGGTTTATATTAGATGATGAATAAGAAGCTTGTGTTGGGATTAATTGAAATTGATACATAATATCAAGATAATGAAAATTGTGCTCATTAGAATAGTTTGGAAAATATGGCCTTTAGGATCACTTCAGTGCAGGAGTTTGCAACATCTACACCAACAAAGATAACCTGCTCAGGCAGAGCATTGAAAGAGAAAAATAGGGAAGAGTTATTTAAGAGGTGGTACAGAATATTTTAGGTATTTCTATAGATTCTAATATTATTGTTCTGGTTGATGTTTTTTCATATTTGTATATTAAGAGGATACAATGTTGAGATGAGAAAAAGTAAACTTTGTGAACTTACATCCTCTAAAAATATCAAGAGCTTTCAATTCATAAAACTCTATAAATTTTAATGTATCATTGTTTATTTTAAAATACAATATGTTTTGGCACCTGAGAGGTAGTAAGGGTATTGGATGTTATTTCTGAATAATTTCTTAATAATAATTAAGCATGTTATTTATAAATGCTAAGGTGAATTATCCTTCATAAACACAACTATCAAACATTAGAAAACTTAACTGCTTGCTGGTTGGTGCTTGTGGAGGTTATTAGATATTCCCAGGTGAAGAACCTGTAGGAAATAATATTTCAGAGATTTTTTTCTAGTATTCCACTTACAACACTTCTTATTTGTATACATGATACATAGTCTACTTCAAGTAGTAATATTCATCATGTGCTCCAGTAATGAAGACTGGTCACTGAAAAACTATTAACAGAATGGATGTAAAGTTTATTAATTAAACATCCTTCATGGTGCCATTTTGGCACCATGGTCTATCTTTCAGTTACCATAGTTTTGTATAATATATTCAGACAAATGTATTCTAGTCTATGAGGTAAAAAAAAAAAAAAAGAGGTCGAAAAGAATAAAAATTAATGGCCCAAATAGTATTCTTACATTTGTACACATATATGTATATTTGTGTACATGAGAATGAGAAGGAAAAAGAGAAAACTGAGAAGTGAATTCTAAAAGTTAGTTAAGCTGTACTACAAAATAATGTCATTGTTCTAAAGACAACTAATTTTGGAGGGCTTGTGCATTATTAATATTGCAGTGATTTGACGGTGAAATGATACCACAGGGCTCTATATATTTGAACACCTGGTCCACGTCTGGTAATGATGGAAAGTTGCCTGGAGGTTTCCTGGCCTAGAATGGCCTAATATGGGACACAGTGTTTGAGATAGGGCTGAAAACTGATCATCTCTAGCCTTTAAACTCTCTAACTGCGCAGAATGCTGAAGTTGCTGGCTTCTAAACCATTCCAAAATCTTTCAATCAGAGACCTCAATGGAAGAGTTAGTGGGAAGGACTGAAGGAGCTGAAGGGGATTGCAACCTCATAGGAAGAACAACAGTGTCAACTCATTGGATCCCTCGGAGCTCCCAGAGACTGAGCCACCAACTAAAAAGCATATGTGGGCTCCTCTGTGGCCCCTGGCACATATGTAGAAGAGGATTGCCTTGTCTGACCTCAAGGGGGATAGATGCTCCTTTTCCTGTAGAAATTTGATGTCCCAGGAAAGGGGAATGTTTGTGGGGGTGAGGTGATTGTGAAGGGATGGGTAGTGGAGCACCCTCTCGGAAAGAAAGGGTAGTGGGGATGGGGCTAAGACCTTGGGAAGTGGGTACCTGGAAGGGGAGGAACATTTGGAATGTAAATAAATAAAATAAAGTAATTAAAAAAATAAAAACCTTTCTTACTTACTCTGTGCTCAAAAACTGCTGGCTTGGGCAATTAATACCTGTTGCTTAACAGTTGGTATTAAGTACAGGATTGATTACTAGGGCTTTGTTTTCCTTACTTGCCAAGAAACCTTACTTCTCCCCTCTCTCTTGGCAGGTGAGAGGGAGGTCTAGAGGAATGAACTTTTATTAAACCAGGAGAAAGAGTCATAGTTGCAGAAGAAGAAAAAAATCTTTTACAGAGGTAAATATGCATAAACATACATACATTCATACATACACATTCATTATCACATAGTTATTGTTTGGGCCCAACAATATGACTCAATTTACATCCTGAAAAGACATGCCTATACTTACATACATATGCATATGAAGCAAAAACCAAAGCACCAGCTCAGAAAGAACTCACTCATTCTGGATTGTAATTAAGCTTCAACTTTCTACTCTTTTATTGCTAAGTAGATTAAACCCAAGTGTAAAGGAAAACGTGTTGTCCTCTTTAGTGAGACTAAGCCTACCTTACTGTTAAGCAAACTGATACAACCACTCTGGAATTCAATCTAGATGTTCCTCAGAAAATTGGTATTATATCTACCTGAAGACCCAGCAATAACACTCTTGGGAATATACCCAAAAGATGCCCTACCATGCACAAGAGGCACCTGTTCCATTATGTTCAGAGTGGCCATATTTGTGATAGCCAGAAGCTGGAAACAACTGAGATGTCCCAAGACAGACGAATGGATACAGAAAATGTGGTTCATTTACACAATGGAATACTACTGAGCTATTAAGAACGAGTGCATTCTGAGATTTTCAGGCAAATGGATGGAACTAAAAAAATATCATCTTGAGTGAGGTAACTCAGACTCAAAAAGACTTGCATGGTATGTATTCACTAATAAGTGGATATTAGCCAAAACAAACAAACACAAACAACAACAACAACAAAACAGAGTACCCACGATACAGTCCACAGAACTCAAAAAGATCACTAATCTGAAGGGCCCAAGTGAGGTCGGCTCAGTCCCACTTGGGAAGGAGATGAAAACAATCAAAGGAGGAGAGAGAAAGGGACCTTGGAGGGAAAATGGACATGGTTGGGGGGAGGAGAGGGGAACATGTTCTGGTATTGGGTGGGTGAAAGGACTGAAGCCCTGAGGGCCAGCAAAAAGAATGGAAACAGGCAGCCTCAGGAGGTAGGAGGTTGGTGGGACACTTCAGAATGTACCAAAGACCTAGGGGGTCAGATATTTTCAGGACTCAAAGGGAGGAATCCTGGATGAAATGCCCTACAGGTAGGAGAGGAAACTTTTATAGCCCACCTCCAGCAGAAAGATAGGGCATCAAGTGAGGGATGAGGTTTCTATTCCAGAGTCAAAACTCTGATCCATAATTGTTCCTGTCTGAAAGAACTGCAGGGATGGAAATGGAGAGGAGCCTGAGGAAAAGAAGGTCCAGCAACAGGCCCAAAGTGGGATCGAGCTCAAGGAGACCTTGACATCTCTCAGACACTTTGAGGCTCCCAACACATATACAACAGAGGACTGCTGGTTCTGGGTTCAGTCAGAGAAGATGCATCTAACTCTCAATAGACTGGAGGCCTCAGGGAGTTTAGAGACCTGGGGGAGGTGAGGTTGGAGAGGACATCCTCATGGAGACAGGGTGGTGGGGAGGAGGTATAGGATGTGGAACAGTCGGAGGGTGGACAGAGAGGGGAATAAAATCTGGAGTGTAAAATAAAAGAAATAATAATAATAATAATAATAGTAATACAAAGAAATAACCTGTTGTATCCCAAGTTAAGGAGAAGCCTGCTTGATCTTTCTGCTCTCTGTGCAGTGGCATCTTTGTCTCTTTTCATCTCTCTTATGTTGTGCTTATTCTGCTCTGTTCTACTATCTCTTCAGCTTCTGTTTTGCTTCTACTCCATTTCTTCCATTCTCCTGCCTCATTAATTCTGGTCTTTTTCTTTTCTTTTTTTTTCCTCCTCATCTCTGTTCAACTCCTCCTCTCCGCAATGCTTCTCTGTAAGGCTTCTATTGGTTCTAGACTTTTTCACTCTATTTTACTTATGACTGCTACATTCTGCATTAGTTTCTAATTCTCTTTCTGCATTCTGTCTTCTACATAATTAAAGTCATCATTCCTATATTTAGTACTCTCCCAGGACACATGAACACATGGTATTCCAAATACTAAATGTTTACCACAAATCTAAACAAAAATTCAAATAAGAAAATTGAATAGGAGGTTTAAAGCAGAGATCTTCATATTGTTTTCATTAAGACTAGTTATAAAGCTAGATATTCATTATCTGCTAATACGTCCACAGGTTCATTGAGAGTCTAAAACTATAATCCTTGGCTATAAGTTAGCATTGAAAGTTTTGTATGGATAAGACCAATCAATCTTCTGTTCACGAACCTATAATAAATAGTTCCTTCCATTTATGATCTTTGGTTAATTGTTTTACAGCCCTGAGGAAAATATTCTAAGTTATAGGTGATTGCTTTCTATCTCAGAAGGAATTAAGTCATGACACTAGCAGAATTCTAATTACAGTATTTATATCAGAGAGGTTTTAATAGGAGCCCTATTATAAAGGGTTCAATAATTGCTATTATAATTTTAGAAATTCTTATGGAATTATCATTAGGAATTAAGAAATCATCTATTTGTGTATCACCACTATAAGACAGTATATCTTCATTTAACTGCAGAAAACTGGCCAATAGAGTTGGCTAATGCCCAGGCATTATTATTTAATTTAATATTGACAGGAAAGGCATATTATTATCAAAAATTAAATCCTGAAAATATCATCACTTGGGCCTTACATGCAAGAGCCCATTCATAGTAGTCCAATATCCATGGTGAAATCAGGATCATCTGCTAGCCTTAAGCCTTTTTTAGATGGTTTCTGACAAAAGTTTGTTTTCTTTACTAGGGAAAGATTTCAATAGGGGAGAGTTTTGAGGATTTATGGCTTAACCCCACTTGCTGTTCTCTGTCTGTATGAGATGTATGGTAGCCATGCATCCTCTATTGTTATGAATTATATCCTTTTAGAAGGAGTAAGCCAGAATAAAAACTTTCTCCTTTATGCTGCTTTTGCAAGAACATTTTGCATTTTGCCACAAAAACAGAGGAAGAAGAGGAAGAGGAGGAGGAGGAAGAGGAAGAGAAGATGAAGATGAAGAAGAAGAAGAAGAAGAAGAAGAAGAAGAAGAAGGAAGAAGAAAGAAGAAGAAGAAGAAGAAGAAGAAGAAGAAGAAGAAGAAGAAGAAGA
>NW_021604696.1:744073-753781 GCF_004785775.1 Grammomys surdaster | reverse complement strand
AAGAAGAAGAAGAAGAAGGAAGAAGAAGAAGAAGAAGAAGAAGAAGAGAAGAAGATCACCATCACCATCACCACCACCACCACCACCACCACCACCACCACCACCAAAAACAACAACAACCTCTTATATGAGTATGATACATTGTAAATACATGTACTCTTTACACGTAAACTCATTGGAAACAAGTGATGTTTTTCTGGCATTATACTGACATAATCATTTAAAGGTAGATTGCAGCTGATAAAATTCTTTATATCCACTCTGAGAATGAGCATATACTATTATTATAATTAAATAATTAGGTGATAAAATATATCAGGCCTCAGTTAATATAAAGAAAACATCAAATCTTTTGTTTTCAAATTAAAATCATTTCTTTTATTCATTTCCTCCCTCCATCAAACCTTCCCATATAACCCTCCTTGCTGTCTTTGAAATTAATCGCCATTTTTATTGTTATTGCAAGCGTGCGCACGCACACACACACACACACACACACACACACACATGCATATATATGCATAAACATATTACTGAATATAACCTACATAGTCTGGATAATATTGTATATATGTTTTTGGATCTGAGCTGACAATTGGTAGTGATTAATCAATTTGTGTACTCTTCTCTAAAGAAGACTATTTCTCCCAGGATAAGCACTTTTCAGTTACCTATAGCTCTTTGTGTATGGGCTTTCCCACATTCACTTAGAAAGTTCTATCATTGTACTTGTTAAGGTCTAGTTTAGATCAAAAGAGTCCTGGAAAGGACACTGTAACCTGCTAAGTTGTATTCATACAATGTCATGTGTTCCTGTTTCCCAGCTTTTATGAGATGTCACTCATCAATCTGTGATGAGCTTTGGTGATGCAGCTGTCTTGGAATCATTTTTGCTTCTGTAAGGAACCCTTCATCCACATTCCTGTAAGTAACCTCAATATCACTTATTTGTTGATGAAATTGGTCTTGGATAGTGTCCATGTTTTGTTGTTTTGTGGATTCCCTATGTGGGGTGAGTATATGCATATGTTGTCTCACCCCAGGAAAAGTTTACTCACACAATAGAAGCTATGTGTCAGGATAGTTTGAATCTCCATGTGTACCCAGCATAGTTTTCTCAAATCCCATGTTGATGGACATTTAACAAAATTTGATGGCAAATATCCCATTTGCTGGGAATCTGTATTGGAGGGTTTCAATTCAGTTGTCAGTTCGTGGTCACATTTTACCTGCATGCATGTCACTTGCACATACTTTTGATTGTTATGATAAACACGGATCCTTTTTTACAAACAAATTCAACAGTGAAGGGCTCTAGTAGGTCTGAGCATTGCAAACATCGCTTTGACAGGCCTTGCTCTTCCTCTGCCTTGCAAAACTTAGATTGATTCCTAAAGCTAGGCACTCAAATCTATTCAAGTATTTGTCTATTTCCTTCCCCTGAGACTAATCACCAAGGATAAGGTATCAAGGTACTGAAGTCCAACAATCAAAAGCCTCCTTTTAGTTATCCTAATTAATATGCTTAATGGAAACAAACCAACTCATTCTAAAAGGAGGTTTTACATTTATAAACTGCCACTTGCTTTCATGGAAATTTACCAGCCTGAGTAGTCATAGACCTTGTAAATAGGTAGCCTTGGCAGACAATACCAACTTAGATAAGGACAAGTGAATCATAGGCAGAGTCACAGTGATCTGTCCCAGCCAATACCCTGTTTTGAAAGATATCTGTATTTCCCCTGAACACCCGTGCTACAGTGTCATTCCCTTCCCCACATCCTGCCTTTCTGTGTTTATAACCCCTGTGTGAATGAATTACGATTTAAAAAAAAAAATAAATTATCAAACTGCCACTTGTCTGTAGACTATACCTATCTCCTCTCTATCCAAAGGCAGTCCTTTGTCCCTCTGGGGCAAATATCCCTTCCTCATCTCTCCCTTTCTCCTTTCATTTTCTTCTTCATCCTTTATCTCCTGTTTATATCTTCTTTTATTACCTGCCATTTCTCAATCTGGGGCAAATAAATCGTTGTGCTGAGAACTTGGTCTTGGTGTGTCTTATGCCATTCTTGGTCCTTTCTAATAGTGAAATTGTAAGGAGAATAACCTTTCCAAATATAAAAAGGTTAAGTATAACTGTAGAATAAAGATGATTAAATACCTCTTCATCTCATTTCTTAAATTCGATTCTCTGAGTTCAGTCTCTATATGTACTTGTGACGCTTGACTGTGTATTGCTTGTGTATCTGTCTTTCTGAAGTTGAGGTATAAACATATATAAAGTGAACACAGTGGTTTTCTGTTTCCACTGGAAAAATAATTAGTGGAGATTAATAAAGAATAATAAGTATGTATCCTAATTTAAGATGTAATAATTAAAAGCCAATTTTATTTTTACAAAGAATCACATTTTAGTCCATTCTCTTGTTGATCAAATCATTCAGTGTTTTTTAAAGAACCACAAAATGCCTAAATTGCCTAGTCGTATAATGGAAACCTAAGAAACATACAACTACCCCAATAAAACATTACAAAATTCACTGAAGTCCTTCTGATTTTTCTGTGATGAATAGAAAGTACCTTGGGTGGGATATGCAATTGGATCATAGAGAATATAGACTAAAAATAGAAGAAGTGTTGCTTAAGTGATTATAGTTAGTTCCATTAAAAGCCACAAAGTTTCCTTGTTGTTCTATTATTCCCTCTCTATTAATCCTCACTGGACAAAATCAGCAGAAGTCTCTTATTACTTTCCTGGATTATTCAGTTACTCAAAGACACATAGTCACACATGATGATTTGGAGTTAGAAGCCTCCAATGAGGAAGAATACTTGTCATTTGTCATATTGCTTCTGGGAAATGGCATCCAATATGACCTTTCCTAGTTCTTTCAATTTTCCTGCAGAGTTGGTGATTTTATTTTTCTTTAGATTTGAGTAGTATTCTATAGTTTATATGAACCACATTTTCATTATTCATTTATGGCTTGAAGGTCATTGAAGTTGTTTTCATTTCCTAGCTGCTATGAACAGAGCAGCAATGAATATATCTGAGCAAGTGTCTATGGACCAGGTGACTAGTCCATTTAATATTTGGCAAAGATGCCAAATACATGAAATTGGAGAAAGAAACATTTTCAATAAATGGTGATAGAAAAACTTGATGTCCACATGCAAAAGAAATTTTTAGTGCTATTATCTATCACCTTGCACATAAAATACCTCCAATTGGACTAATGACCTAAATGTGAAACCAGAAACACTAAAGCTATTAAAAATAAGTATATATTATATAATAAAATTATAGTGAATGACTTTCTGAAAGTTACCCATTTGCTAAATAATTAAGATCAATACTTGACAAGGGGGACTTCAGAAATTTTAAATTCTTTCACCTAACTAAGGAAACAATCAACTTGCTGATGATAGTATTCAGATAATAAGAGATAATCTTTGTTACCTATATATTTGACAGAGAATTAATATCTGTAATATATAAAAATTTAAAATTTAAATCTATTTATAATGTTTGTTACATTTATTCACTGGTATAATTTAACCATGCCTGAATTTAAATTATCTAGTAATAGTCGTGATCTTCCTGATGTATTCTATATTTTCTCTTTGCTAGCTGTTTATTCATAATTATTGAGTCAATGTTTGTCAGTGATATAAACCTGTAGCTTTCTTTTCTGTTGCTGTTGAGCCTTCATCTTCTTCTGGTATTAGAGTATTACTGACTTTATAAAAAAATTGGCAATCTTCTATCACCTTTCATTTGTTTCTTTTTCCTTTTCCTTTATTTATTTATTATAAAATTTTATAATTTTTAAAATAATTACATTATATAGATGGAAGGCACTTTTATTATTATTTCACCCTGTAAATGGTGGAAAATAAATATAAAAGGAAAGATGATGGTCAAAAAACAGCCAGGATCATGTAAAATTCATCAGGTATTATAATATTAAGTATCTTTGTAAAAATCCTTTGATAAAGCTATATCTGTACATAAACATAATATAGTATAAATAAAATTTTCTCATCTGAACTGTCAGTGTTGAAGAACCAAGGACAATCTCACAAAATAAGCAAACAAACAAAATAAGCACGCAAATCCTCTTTTGAGTTGTTGTACAAGATTGTATAGGAAACTATAAAAATATTCTATAGTCTTTCACTGCCCCATCATTTAGTGGAAAGTAAGTCTCTTTTGCTTACGATAACATCCTAGTCAGAAAGAGGGGCCAGAAATTCTTTTTCTGGAACAGACCTTAATGTGACTTCTATAAGTACTAGATTTTATCACACAGAAAGATCCAGGCAAGCTTCAAAAGGAGAAAACTACCAATATTTCTACTCAGATATTGTACCTAGGAACCACACCAACAACCAATGTAAGTAATGGCATACATACTTTTGTGGTAACCAACAGCTCTCTAATTGGACTTAAGACTTTCTCAACAAGAGAGAATAATGTTTGGTACTGAAAACATAGCCAGCTATCAAGGAATATTATAGATTTGGAGGAGAACCTAAACTCATAAATTTACTAAACCATCACAATGCTTAATGGCACTGTAAGGATTCACTCTTGTAACCACAGGTAAGAGTAGTTTTTTTTTTTCCCTTACCAAGGAACCTTCTCTTTCCAACAGAATGAGACCATCACAGAAAGCTACAACTAATCCAAATGAACATTTGGAGCCCCTATTCTTAATGAATCTACAAACCACTTCCAGATCTAAGTAAGGCTCAGAGATCATTGAATAAGAGAGGACAAAATGAATGTAAAACCCAGAGGATGAGGGAGTTTTCTGGGAAGCTTTATCTTTTAATAATGTCAGAAACTATACTCAGAAATTCTCACCAACATGATTGCTTAATTATGAGTTGAAAGAAGACAATAACAGACATAAATAAATATATGGATGAAATCCCAGAGGTCTGTAACCCTGTGTAAGGAACTACAGACAACTAAGCAGATGAGAGTGAGAGAAAAAGTCTTCTTCAGGGAAAAGCACAGCAGTTAGTTGCCCTATACCAACTGTTCAGTTCTGAAAGAAATACAGATTTAAACATATTTATCTATGTATTTATGAATGTATGTGGATATACATATACATATAGGTATGTAACAACAGTTTTTGATAAAAAGCATATTAGTTTTAGAGAAAGAAAGGGTAGTTACATGGAATATTTCAGAGGGTAGAAAGAGAAGCCAAAAGTCTGTTATTATAATCTCCAAATATTGCAGAAACAGTAGAAAAAAAGCAACCAAAATTTGTGATTATGCTACTGTCTCTTAAATACATGAAAACTTTTGTCATCGTTCTTGATTTTTAAAAATATTTTTCAAATATGTGTTATCTGACGAGAATAAATCTCATTAACGACTACACTTCAAATGGCCATTCTATCAGTGCAAATTTATATAGGGACACGTCTACATTATTAACAAGCTATGAAAAGTCACTAGCTAAATGTCACCAAACTTGAGATATAGCTGCACCTTGGGATTCATATAGCAAACAGTTTAGTTTTAATCATCTTGGGCCACAAGATATCTTGACATTTGAGCAGCAACTTTTCCCTATTTAACTTGCAATGGACTCAGACCTCTATTATCTCAGCCATAATTTTTAACTTAAACTGTGATGGAAAGTTTTACCTTCTAAATTAAAAATGGGAAAGAAATCGATCCATCATTCATGTAATCAATGCTCACCTGCAGCTCTCTTTACACCCACTGTTGCTCCAAGAACAGTCAGCAAGGACAGCTGTAAAACGCCAGCATCTTGGGGTTGCCAGCATTTTTTTTGCACTAGATGTTTTTTCGTTACAGTAATACCTAGGAGATATGACCTTGCTGAACCACATTAAGGTGGATGATTGATTTTTTAGGATCATATTTTTATTTTGATAAAATAAGTAGGTTTCATACTTTAAAACATACATTTGAAACTGCTCCTGCTTAAAGTCTAATAATATTATCAAGAAATCAATGTTTGCTTCCAGAAAGTGGTCAAATTTGTTATCAATATTTTCTTTAAATGGTTAACACATAATATGTTTGATTTGAATATTATCAAGACATAAATTTTAGCCAGTTAATGGAATTGTTATAAAATATTTTAGCACATATTTTATGAAAATAATTCATTAAGTAAAAGTTTCCATGTTATATATTTTAATGTAAATGCATAATTACAACCATTTTAGTTCCTTATGGCACTATCATATATATTAAGCATGCAATATGCATTTATTTTTAAATAGTGACAATCAACAAAATTTCATCAAGTACTTTGAATTAATGTAAAAGTATCACATGACCATTTTGTCAGGACACATTCATCTAAGTTTTTATATTGAATTAGAGCTATAAGACAGCATGATACAGATGAATGATTAGTAAAACAATTACTTCCTATGTCTATTTCCAAATGGTAAAAGCTGATAATGTAAGAAGTAAACTTTACAATGCTTTCCATGTATTTCATTTATTTAAGAATGTAATAGAAAATCAAACATAATTTAAACACAAGAGTGAGAGATAATGAAGGTCCATCTTGAAAAGTTATAATTATGTAACCATAAGAAGAAACAACCTTTGTATGGTATTCATCATCCCTACAGTCGGCACTGACAAGATATCTTAACAACTTAGAGTTAAAAGGATTTATTTTTGCTCCAGTAAATTGGTTTCTTACAACTCTTTATCCTATGACTCCAGTTTCATTAAAAGTAGTCAAGTTTGTGAAATAGTCCAGATGTGTCCAGAAAACGCAATTTTTTTTTGTAGCGATCCTGTGCCTTAGGCTCTTAAAATATTTCTATTATTTCTGCAGGAATCACTGAACCTAGACAGGATGGGATGTTATAGATGCCCCACTTCAGGCTTAGAACTTTAAAGTCTCTTTTCCTCTGAATCCTGACCAATTGTCTCTAAGTTAGCCACTGTCTACTGAAAACAAAACAAAACTTTTGTATTGAAATTTGAGAACTGTAGTAATCTCCCCTTTCCAGAAGCTATCAAATTGGCACTTCCTAGAAGTGCCAATAGCTTCTCATCTAAGGATGGGAGTTTGCTCTACCTCCCTCCCTTTATTCTGGCATTTTTTCTGGCTTGGCCTTACCCAGGTCTTCAAAATACTATTATAACAATTGTGAGATAATTTGTATAGCTGTCTTTCTGGGCCTGAAAGACATTGCTTTTATTCATTCACTGCCCCGGCTCTTGTACTCTTTTTTTCTTTAGTTCTGCAATTATTGCTGGTAGCATGTGCAAGATCTATAAAAGCTCAAGCTGACAGAAATCTCAGCACAGAGTGGGGAGGTTTTACTGAAGTCACACTTCCAACTGAGGATTAAATGACATCTGCCAAGAAAGGGATAGTTAATTAAAAATCTGATAGTTTGACCATGGTCCGGTGAATAATCACACACCTAAGAGTATATGGCCGACACTAATTGGACTTCACATATTTTGAAAAGAATATGAAGTTGAGTATTATGGAATGAAGGTGTATAAATCTGGGATAAATTGGTGGGAAAGGGTGAATATTTTCAAGGTATAATTTATGAAGTCCTCAAGAAGAAATGTCAGAGAGAGAAGGGGGAGGGTAGTAAGTCATACATAAAAGCATGTGTAATCTTTGCTAAGAGAGTTTAGCTCATACAGTCATAAATTAAAATCCCACTTGAGATACTATTCTGCTGTTTGATAGTGTTTATAAACATATAACAATACAAATAAATTTCATCATTATGAAAGATAGCTCTTCTAAATTAAAAAAGTAATAATATGATACAATCTGCTGTGAATAATATCATCAACATATATATGAGACTGAAGTAGATATTGTAGTATAAGATTGATCACAACACTTTACTACTTTATAAAATATAAACACATTAAATAATAGTCGCTACCTTAGACTTAAAATCATGTAATAGAAGATAAAATCTACTTTATTGGGTGAGCTGTAGGAGGAAAACACCCTATTTGTTCTTTTTATATTAACTAGACCAGAAATGGCAATTATGTGAGAACATTAGACTGTAACTAGGGACCTGAGATGTTAAGTCAATTTCTCCAGATTGTTTGATGGAAGACATTCTAGATTCTATGAGTCTTCCAACAGTTGAATATATTAAGTGGAGGTCTTTATAAGTGGAATAAAAACGTAGAGTTAGGGTAGTATTTTAATTTTGGGGAAGATATAGATAAGGCTGAAGGTGAATTAGGGAATAAAAGGCAGAAAATGCAGAAAATAAAGTTTGCCTTATTTAGCAAATATCAATCCAGAATATTACAGAGTGTCCTCCTGACAAGCCATTCAAGCAAATGCTCACTGCAGAATGAGCCCACCAAACTGATCGTTGTGTTTAGAGATGATGAAGACAGGTAGAGTGTTAATTCCTGAGAATACCTGCTCTGCATGAAGCAAGTTTGAGAAAGCCCTCTGGCTCATAGACAAATTCACAGTTAGCTGGAATATGGCTGTAGTTAGGTTAAAATGGTTAGATCAGAGTATTGCTTATCGCTGCACAGCAGTAAGCTACAGCAATCAAGTTTTTTTGCATCTATTAAGATTCCTGATTGAAAATACTTCACTTAATCTGCTGTATGATCTTTTCCAATAAAGATAAAGATAATTTATCTTCCACAGAAGGATGTGACTCAAAGGATTCCATAAATTGTCAGTTGTGACAGTAACTAGGATTGTACCTATGCCAGAGAAATTATTTTGGATGTCTTTATTAAACTGTCTATAGATGTATCTCTTTAAATGCTCTCTGGACTAGAATTAATATTTCAAAAGTTCACTTGGTAATTTTTAAGCTGAATGAAATGTTTTGGAGTTGTTCATTTTATAATTGTATGAGTCTTTTGTAGGTGGTTAGAAAAATAGATGATAGGTTGATAGATTGAATGTAGATGCTAAGCAAATACAATTTGTGGTAAAGTTTTAAGTATATTGTGTCAATTTACATATGTAACTTATTATTAGTTATTATTTATTTATAGTTATATTTTATGTTTTTACTTCTATTGTTGATATATCATGATTTTCATGCTTTATTCTTAGAAGTATAAGTATTTTTAGTTTTATTATATAAGTGAAAATGTGTATTAAAATAGTTAAATATTTGTCTAATATTCATTTGTCTGAAAATAATTTGAATTTGAAATTCATTCAAGAAACTGTGATTTGGGATCTATCTGTTCCACCCCAATCCTAATTTGTGAATAAACGCTCTGAATATCTTTTGCCATGAACATAGGTTGTTTCCGCTTAAACACACTATTTTTTTTTTTATTTCTTTGTTTGGTTTTTTTCGAGACAGGGTTTCTCTGTGTAGTTCTGGCTGTCCTGCAACTCACTCTGTAGACCAGGCTGGCCTTGAACTCAGAAATCCGCCTGTCTCTGCCTCCCAAGTGCTGGGATTAAAGGCGTGCGCCACCACCACTCGGCCTTAAACACACGATTATCCTATAGTGATAACTATGGTTTCTTTAAAAATGCAGATATGTCATGGGAATGGGAATAAGTTTTCCCTTAATCTCAGTGGTGGGATGAGGGACTGTCCCACAAGAGCTATGTTTCATCTAGTACTCTGTCAGCTGAAGATAGTTTATATTTGGAATTCTGGGGTCTATTGAGAGAGAGAGAGAGAGAGAGAGAGAGAGAGAGAGAG
>NW_021604696.1:743005-743973 GCF_004785775.1 Grammomys surdaster | reverse complement strand
AGAGAGAGAGAGAGAGAGAGAGAGAGAGAGAGAGAGAGAGAAAGAAACACCAGTGGTCTGGCAAGACTGCCCAGTGGATAAACGTGTTTGCTGTGAGAACCTAATGAGCTGTGTTCTATTCCCAGAACCCAGAGTAAAAGGAAAGGACACCGAAAGTTGTCCTCTGTTCTCCACACACACATGCCTGAAGCTCACACACGACGGTCATGCACACAAACAACAACAACAACAATAGTAATAATAATAAACCTAGCAGAAGGAAAGAGGGTGTGTGTGGCTTAGGAATCAACCCTACTGGCCCAGGCCAGAGCTTGGCATAGGGCTATAGATCAAGTTCTCAATTCAAGACCCTGCGCTGCTCAACTCAGGCAGGGCTCAGCACAAGGAACACAGAGTCAGCACCCTTCTTACCCCTGAAGCCTAAGACCTGACTGCCCTTCATGGCTGTAGGGGTAAACATCAGGCAGGCGTGACAGGTGTCTTCTGTCATTCTCCACCACTCTCTTGAGACAGGGTCTCATTAGCAGGCCCGGCTGGTGGCCTGGAATCCACAGAGATATCCTCCTACCTCCTCAGGGCTAGAATTAAAGGGCTTAAAGACTCTGTTCTTCTTTTTGTTGCCCACTTCATTTTTGGAACAGGGCTTCTCACTGCGCTTGGGAGCCCCCATCTCTGCTACATTGTCTTGCCAGCAAGCACCCTTACCCAGGACCTGTATGTCTTTGTACCCTGTCCAGTGTTGGGGTTACAGCCCGGTTTTTATGTGGGTGCTGAAGTTTTCATGTTTGCATGGGAAGTACTTTACCCCACTGAGCTATCTTGTCTCCTTTCATTGCATTCTTAATTTTAAGAATAGCATTCTTAAAAGCAAACTGGCCAGGTGATGGTACATGCCTGCCTTTAATCGTAACACTTGGGAAACAGAGGTAGGTAGATTTCTGAGTTCGAGGCCAGCCTGGTCTACAGAG
>NW_021604696.1:733687-742605 GCF_004785775.1 Grammomys surdaster | reverse complement strand
GAGAGAGAGAGAGAGAGAGAGAGAGAGAGAGAGAGAGAAACACCATAGAACAATAGAAGGGGCTGATTAGCCAAATGGTGGCTATTGTGGTTTTTCAAGTGCCGTGAACAAAGAGACAAGAAGAAGAAATCAGACATCCTAACAACAAAGAACAAACTTTCACCAAGGAACTTGATGACCCTAGTCAGCAGGAAGTAATCTAAAGGTATCAGCATTTCCTTCCCTCTTTAAGCCTTCTCTCTGTTCTACATACTTTTGGGGGGTTGGAAGGTATAAAGCTGGAGAAGGGTAGTAAGAAAAACCCAATAAACCCATAATTGTTCCTGTCTGAAAGAACTGCAGGGATGGAAATGGAGAGGAGCCTGAGGAAAAGAAGTTTGAGCAACAGGCCCGTAGTGGGATCCAGCTAAAGGGAAGGTCCCAAGGTCTGACATTATTACTGAGGCTATGGAGCGCTCACAAAAAGGGACCTATCATGACTGCCCTCAGAAAGACCCAACAAGCAGCTGAAACAATCAGATGCAGATATGTGCACCCAATGAGCAGAAGCTGATGACCCCTGTGGTTGAATTAGTGAAAAGCTGGAAGAAGCTGAGGAGGGCCACCATGTAGGTGGATCAGCAGTCTCAATTAACCTGGATCCCTGAGATCTCTCAAACACCGGACCCCCAACCAGGCAGCATACATCAGCTGATATGAGGCCCCCAGCACATATACAGCAGAGGACTACCAGATCTGGGTTTAGTCAAAGAAGATGCACTTAACACTCAAGAGATTTGAGTCCCCAGGGAGTTTGGAGGTCTGATGTAATGGGGGTGGGAATATCCTCGTGGAGACAGGAGCTCAGGCAGGAGGTATGGGATGTGGAACAGTCAGAGGGTGGACTGGGAAGGGAATAAAATTTTGAGTTTAAAATAAATAAAAAAGTAATTAATTAATTAACTAATTAATTGATTAAAATAAAAAGTAGTCAAAAGTATGGTTACATGCCCATATCTCTGTGTATCCATTCCATACATAATATAAGCTTAATTACTTTTAATAAAATGGGTTCACACAAAATTTCTTTTTGTTTAGAAAGGCCAACTCTTTCATTTTTAAGTGAGACAGTTTACTAAGACATGATAGAAACAACCTCCTGATGTTATCCGAGTGATCTTCTAAAAATGTTGCTAGGGCAGCAAAGATTTTTTTAAAAAATTTCTTGATTGGTTATTTTGTTTACTTATATTTCAAATGTTATCCTCCTTACCAGTTTCCCCTCCACAAGCCCCCTATCTCCTCCCCCTGCCTCTATGAGGGTGCTCCCCTACCAGACCACCCACTCCTGCCTCAGCACCCTAGCCTTCCCCTACCAAAGGTTTTATAACAATTGTATGTAGTTGTAAAAACGCTCTATACTCTGATGACATATGGATAGCATCAGTCATAAGGGGAAAATTTAAATTCTCCATTCTCAGTAACTCACATGATAATGTATGAATCTTCTTAGTTTGATGCCACTTACAGAGGTTTTATGAACAACTGATCGGTTCTTAATGTTTTCAAACACTTGATAAGGTATGTGTTTATGAGAGGCAAAAATCACTCTGTGCAAACAAGTATTGTTGGAACTAAGAGGACTAAAATAACAGGGTCTTCCTCCTTGCTTATGAGGCATAGCAAGTATGGGTTTATCTTAACAAGTTAACATGGTCTTCATTTGGGTGTGGCTAGGCAAGGCATATGACTGTCCTTATCATCAAAGGTATGCAGAATGGAACTGTCAACACCATCATGTGTATTTTCTCTTCCCTCAAAGGAACATGAATATTTTCCAGTTAAATTCATCAAGTAAAAGTATTGATGTCACTCTTTAGAAATAGAAGAATCCTAGGAAGTTTAATCACACTACCAGCCCAAGGAGTCCAGGATTACTTAATAAAAAAGAAAGAATTGAGGGTTGCTGCATTAGACAGAGTGTTCACACCCCAACAGGAGGAACTAGCTAAATCCTAAACTCAGGTGATGGAAATAGTAGGCGATGGTCTAAGATGTGATGAAGGATTACATTCATATGGAAGAGGTCAAGTGCATACATTCTCTGTACCAAGGCACAGAGAACATACCTGCCTGTGACCATGAACGTAGATCAACAATCACTTTATGTTTTCATTACTGTAAGTTTTCTGAAACTTTGTCTAACATATTAATTTTCTAAAATTTAAATTATGTGTGTTTAAGTAATATATATGTATATATAACAATGTATTTTGTTTATATATTTTGTTTATATTTTCCATGATCCAAATTCTCCTTCATATTAATGAAATAGTTCTTGTCACTACTAATATTGTCCTTATTGGTATAGGTTTTCCTGTATGTTCCAAAATCTTGATTAATAACCTTGTACATAAATAACCTTGTACATTAATTTCCTCTCTCATCTGCACATTTTCTCTCTTCAAAGAATCACACAAAAAAGCCCCAGCAAAACCAAATATTAAATATATGTCTTACATAAATAGTGAAATGATCATTTGTAGGAAAAGGAGGGATAAGCTGTGAAAAAAATAGTGAAGGAGAAAGAACAAGAGTAAGGCAGAATGAAATCACTGTAAGGGGGTTCATAAGGGGTTTGTCAAAATTGAATTTCAACATAATGCAGTCAACATTCTCGTCTGCTTTGCTTGGCTCTTCCATCTTTAGCTTGTGTTTTACCTTCCTGAAGTTTTTATCGTAGAACTTGTTCTAGTCACTACCAGTGTTCACTCGTGGTGTGAGTTTGTGTATGTGTGTGTGTGTTCCAAAATTGTCACTTTCTTAAAAGCATATTATAGTATAGTACTATCATTTATAAGCCAGCACATTTCTTGTGTAAAATTTGAATCAAGTGGTCAAATCATTATTATACTGAATATTGCTTAAAAATTCTAAGGTTTAGTATACTCAAGTGTTACCGCCTTTCACTTATAACAGCCTCTTTACTTTTGCTATCTGCTCTCAGACTCTGCTGCTCTCAAGAAGATGTACTCTTAAATCTAGGACTTTTGTATTGTTATATATCCTAACACCAAACATATTCAAGATTCTTTGCCATAAGGAAATTATTTGGATGCTCCTGCCTCTCCTCCACTATTTTCATTCTATGTAAGCGTGGTACTTAACCCTCTATTTCTTACTAAAGCATGGTCAACATTTTTCACCTTATGATATAAAAAACATATAAATTGTGTTAACTGAAGTCAAAGTTGTCTTTTAAACCTTCTCTGTCCTATTTGATGTAACTGATTGATCTTGCTTTGAAATTAATTCTTGTCTCATTCTTAACCTATCTGGTCCAATGTTCTTCAATATTTCTTCACTTACATCTTTTCTTTTGTCCTTTTCCCCCTCTCCTCCTGTTTTCTTCCTTTTTGTTTTGGTTGTTTTGTTTTGTTTTTTGACACAGAAAGGATCTCAATTTATAGCACTGGCTGTACTGAACCTGAAACTGGAGATCATCTGGCTTCCACATTACATATATTCTCCAGTTGACACTTTTTCCCCTTCTATAAGTTCTTGCTATATAAATACCCACCACTGTGAGGTTTAGTTTTTTGCCCTATATTATAATGCTAAATACTGGTCCCCAGGACCTGGTAGCCCCCAGGGACTAGAGAATTCACTCATACCTTTCTCCTTAATTTAAAATACTAGTTGAAGCCAATACCCGGTTCTGAAAGATATCTGTATTCCCCCTGAACACCCACACTCCAGAGTCATCCCCTTCCCCATATCCTGCCTTTCTGTGTTTATAACCCCTGTGTGAATGAATTACAATTTGAGAAAAAATAAATAAATAATATTTAAAAAGAAAAAAAATACTGGTTGAATAAAGATGCTGAGAGCCTATAGGTGAGCAGAAGAAAGGTGGTTGGAATTTTGGTTCCCAGGCTTGAGTCTGAGGCAGGACCACAAGGGGAGGCAGAGGAAAGTGGAGAGAGGAGAAGATGCTATTGGGTAGGTGAGTCATGAATACATGGCCATGAGGGCTGGCCAACTGGAATTATGAACTGTCCAGATGGAACATGGCAAGTTCTAACTTGGGGTTATTTATTAAAAAGTAGATTTTAAAAGCTTAGAGAATAATCACCCAGATCTAGTGCATACGGCTTATTGTACATCTAAAAATTGTGTTTACCTGGGACTGAATAAACTAAGGCAGAGTAGAAACCCCTGATTGAGATTAACTGTGCATCACAACAAACTACACATAATGTTCTATATATTTAATATGACCATGAATTCAGACTTGTGTTCCAGTTGTATTTACTCTCATAAGGTACATTTTCAGATATTATTTACTACAGAAAACATCATGGTATAGCAATTGACTTAAGTGGAGTAACAGGAAATGAGAAATGACAGATACATATAAAAGAATTAAGTTCAGGCAGGCCAGTGCTCTAAAGAGACACATCAGCAATAGCCTGGAAGCTCAGGAAGGATAAGGAGCTTTTGCTAATCTGACTGGAAATGGAGTCTTTGTAGGGGAAGAGTCTCAGGTTACACTCATCTAAGAAAAGGAACCTATAATTGATTCTTTATTTTTTATTTATTATTGTATTTACTTTCGTTTCATATGTATGACCCCTTCCCAGTTTTCCCTCAGCAAGTCCCCATCCAATCCTCCTTCCCCTTTGCCTCTAAGAGGGTGCTCTCCTCCTCACCAACTCCCACCTCACCGCCCTAGCATTCCCCTACACTGGGGCATCGAGCCTTCACAGGACCAAGGGCCTCTCCTCCTATTGATACCTGACAAGGTCATCCTGCGATACATCTGCAGCCGGAACCATGGGTCCCTCCATGTATACTCTTTGGTTGGCGGTTTAGTTTCTGGGAGCTCTAGGGGGTTCGGTTAGTTGATATTGTTGTTCTTCCTATAGGGTTCAATCTCCTTCACTGGTTTTAGCTGAAGATCAAGCATTAGTAGAACACTCATACTTCAAGTACATGAAGACTATAAAATTCCTAGGGGTCTGAGGCATTGGGGTCCTTTATATGACTATGTTCCTGTCAACAATAAACATCTCTGGACTTGATCAACTTCCTAAAACCTAGATATTTGCACTTGGAAATTATCGAATCCTCATTATGAATCGCTCTGAAGACCAGTCTGTCCTTTTTCTTTTCAGCTTGACTCTATCTATTAAACGGACTAAGTAGCAGATTTATTTCCTTATATTATGCCAAAAGGTCAGGCTCACCAATAATACTGAAAAAGTTCTCAAACTTTTGCTTCTTGCCAGTATTATTTTATTTGGGTTTGTTTCACTTCTTTATCTTCCCCAAAGATGAATTGTGGAAGCAAAAAGAAAACATCAACATTTAGTAGTATATGTCGGAATGAATAATTCCACTCATTGAGAAAGTGAATAAAAGCACCATAGAATCTATTTTATCATTGATATTTAAGAAGTCGAGGACATTTCCTTCCCCTTCATTCACTATTTTCTGTTTCATGGAGTATAGAAGGCCACAGAAAATTTACTGTATTCTTACCCTTTAAGAAGTTAATGCCTTTAATTAGTACCTATATATTCAGTTTTAAAAATCTGTATGTTCCTTAAATGTGCCAGATAATTGGACCTCTGCTTATATTCTTGTAGCAGACTTTCAGCAAAGCTTGTCTTTTATGGAAAATTAGAAGCCACTGGTGTACCTTCCTAGAACGGCTAATGATGAATAGTGGCACCATTTCCCAGATTTCTGTGATGAATAGCCACTTAGTACTTATTTCAAAATGTCAATTATCATCCTTCCTCTATTTGCTTATTATATTTTATTACTAAATTGTATACTCTGGTTATGTTGATTTTCCAGTAAAATACATTTTAATAAGCAATGATTTATTCTCCTTCATATGTACTACCTGGTGGAAACACACAAATAAAAGATTGTTACACTGTTATTCTACGATTGTCATTTGTTGGGAGTGTGAATGAATGATGTCTGAAAGGACACAATGGTGAGCATGTTGTAGAAGAGAATAAAGAGGCAAAGAGTTTACTTACTGTTGTCCCGAACTTTCAACCCAGAATCATTATTGTTTGACTAATTTTCTGGCCATATGTGCTATTAAGTTTATTCATTGTGGAGAGATTTCTTATTTTTTGGCCACATTAGTTACTTAGAGCTTATTTTCCTTTCTCTGAATCTATCTATCCATCCCTCACATTGCTCCTTTACATCTGCCAAAAAGTTTTCTATGTGTGATGATTTTTTCATATTAAATTGATGTCAAATACAGTATTATAAAATTATTGTATAAATGCATGGTTGAATAAATGAGTAGATAAAACCTTTATAATGCTATTACCTATAATCTTTAGTTTCACTTCTGTTTTCACTAGGGCTTTACTGCTGTGAACAGATACCATGACAAAGGCACATAAAGGCTTATAAAGGACAACATTTAATTGGGGCTGGCTTACAGGGTCAGAAGTTCAGTCCAGTATCATCAAGGTGGGAATATGGCAGCATCCAGACAGGTATGGTGCAGTAGGATCTGAGAGTTCTACATCTTCACCCAAAGACTGCTAGCAGAATACTGGCTTCCAGGAAAGCTAGGATGAGGGTCTTAAAGTTCACACCCACAGTGACACATCTACTCCAACAGATCACACCTTCTAATAGTGCCACTCCCTGGGCCGAGCGTATACAAACTATCATAATTCTATATCTATCTTTCCTGTGCTCTATGTTTTGTGCTATACACTGATGGCAAATATCAATAACATATATTTCTGCCTTCAATAAATTAGACAGAACAATGTCTTCTGCATAAAAGGAAAAACACATATTTTTAAGACAGACTTCACAAAGTCAGTTCCTACTGCTGAGGAAACTACAATTTTGGACACAGGACTTGGAGAAATTGACATAGAAGCATCTTCAGGAAGTCAAGCTCTCATAGTAGTGGAAAAGTACTATGTAAGGTTCAAATGAGAAAAGCAATCAATAGTTCTGAGCAGCTACGTCTATGAAACACAGCACCGATTAGCATAGTAAGACATCCTGCAAGGCACTTATGTTTTGGGGAAAACTATCATCTTATTAATTGGTCGTAAGGCCCACTCAGCGGGAAGAAATTAACATCTCATAACATTCATCACACCACGTATCTTATGACCAATGAGGTCATTGGACTTACAGGAGAACCTACTACTGCAACTTTTCTAAACCATGATAATTACTATCTGCATTCTAAATACTTATTTTTATATCCACCGATCAGTATTGCTCTTAACCTTCATCAAAGAACCCTCTTTTAAGCATGTGAAGATTATTACAGAGATATAGAGAACAACTTTCCAATTAACACCTCTGTAAAATGACCCTCACAGTCATGGCTCATGGAAATTCTCAGAAAAGGGTCCTGAATGATTTTAAGAACCAGATAGACCAAGATATCTTCTGAAAAATTCTGTTTACTGTATAGGATGGGGACATGACACTCGTGAAATCTCCTATCACATAAGCAAGACCTGAACAACAAAAGCACTACTTGACATGTCAGGGTAGTAGGAGAGATCTCACAAAGCGCCATCCCTACTAAAAGGCTACACACAATGAGTGGATTGTTGGAGAGGGATAATCATTGTTCTCCAAGCATGGGCCCGTTGATTGATTTTCCAATATCATATGATATGCCTTAAACATATACAAACAAGCAAGGCTAAATGGCATCAACAGCTTGTATTTATTTATTTATATAAATGTATACATGAAACAATATTAATTAAACTATTATGCATAACAAGGCCTGGAGGGAACTGAAGCAGAATCCAAAGTGGCAGGGGGGGTATAATAGTAGGGGACGAAGGATGATCAAAGTGTATTACATATGAAATGTCATATTGAAACCCATTATTTTGTTCAACTTAGTGTGGATAAATGAGATTTAAAAATGATGGATATTGTAGACACTTAAGAAGGCATTCTATAGAAAACAAAGAAAAACTACTTGTCTTGTTCATGTTGGAAGCATGTATAAATGACCCAGAATGCAGGAATAAAAAGATATGGCATTGCAACAGAAATTTAGATATTGCCGACAAAACAATCTGTCCTTATCTGACAGACTCATCTAAGATGGCGAGAATCTCAAAATGGCATAGGGAGCTAGAATGGATTCTATCTGTATTAAGAATACTGTGCATCTGAAGTATACTGATACTCATCCTTTGATAAATAAAAGAGAGATGGCTGAGCGAAAGGAAAGGGATTTATGGGGCATCAGAACTTGCTGTAGATGGGAACTCACACAGAGACCCACAACTCTATAATGTGCAATGACTGGGAGACATGGGAGCGCTCAGTCCTAAACTGATATCTTCACCAAACTCCTCCCCTCAAGGCTCAAATGAGGAAGAGAAAGAAGAAAGACTGTAAGAGTAAGAGGGAATGGACAACAGCAATCTGTTCTTTAGATACCACAGAACTAACGCACATATGAACGCACAGAGCTGTGGCAGTATGCACAAGACCTAGACAGGTTCAAGGAAGACAGAGTTTCAACATGGACAGTCTGACATGGGTACCTGTGCCTATCCCTAACCAGCCTGGTCTACAAAGCATGTTCTACAGCCAAGACTGTTACAGAGAAGCTGTCTCAAAAAAAAAAAAAAAAAAGACAAATGAAATCCCCCAGACCTATAGGAAACAATGTTTACTGTGTATTATTTGTGTGTAACCACATTATCTACCTCCAAGTGATATCTATTTGTAAAGAAAAATTAGTTATCTCAAACTGTCTCACTGAGCATACAAGGCCCATTTACTGTAGACTCCCTGCCCAGCAATAGACAGTGAATAGGAATTGATCTTAATGGAATTATTGTGAATAAAAGAGAGAGAGAGAGAGAGAGAGAGAGAGAGAGAGAGAGAGAGAGAGA
>NW_021604696.1:726332-733677 GCF_004785775.1 Grammomys surdaster | reverse complement strand
AGAGAGAGAGAGAGAGAGAGAGAGAGAGAGAGAGAGAGAGAGAGAGATGAGGAAAGGGAGAAAATTGTCCCAGAAAGAAAATGTGTTACTAGGTTCCATGGAATCAGTGAATGAAGTGAATGAAGTGTCCTGGACCAGTACTTTGAATTGGAAAAAAAGAAGAAAAGAAGGTTTTGGAAGCAATTTTTTTGTGTAATGAAATGAATCTCCACTAATGTTCTTTAAAAGACACAATTAAATATTGCAATTCCCTTTTAATTACTTGGGAGCACTGGCCCATGGTTTAATAAATGCAAATCTCTTCAGAGCCTTGGTCACTGGGGCCTCAGAAGTTATAAAAGCTGTGTGCATTTTATTTGCCTTTAAAATCCCATTTCTTTTTATTTTAATTCTTTTCAGAATGAGAGTGGGAATGTGACACCTTTAAAATCAGATTTCATATTAAAAGTGAAATGATAATTACTCTGAGTTAGTTAGATCTGCAAAGTGTTACTAACTCTTCTGGTCCTTAATTTTGCGTACTGAGCAAAATGACTTTACTGTTTCCCTCAGCTTGACTGAGTCTTTCACAGGGAGTGTGAGGCTCACAGCCTTCCTTTCCTTAGAACATTTATCTCATAAAGCTTGCAACTGAAAACTCTTCTTCTAGAGATACATATTTTTCCCAGGCCACTAGCAAGTTTCATTATTCAAGACTATCCTTTTCAAAAACTTATGAATAATGTTTTTCAAGAAAAACCTTCATGAAAGGAAAATCTTCCACCCAATGTCTGATGGTGACTAGAAGAAAAACTGATAGGTAGCATCAAATTAAAAGCTGTCTCCTGTCATAAAGTATGCCTGCTTGTGGATAGAGCAACTTTATTAACACTGTAAGGATCCTGTCATGCTAACTTAAACAACAAAAAAACAAACAACAACAAAAAAACAAACCAAGCTTCCATCCATATTTCAAAGAACTGAGGCATAGGCTAAATTATATCCTTGTGATAATTGTCATAAACAAAACAAGGGCTGACCAAAGTTTGCTGAAGAAAAGTTTCATTTGATAGTACAAAAATCCCCCTCTTCCCCATTGTTAATAGTATATAGAATGAATGTAGAATATTTGGCTGTTTAAAATGTTCTTGTGTTCTTGAAGCTCTAGTTCTTTCAATACCCTACAGAAAATATTGGAGGAGCCCTCTGCTGACTAGCCAGACAAAAAATCTATTTTGCTTGCAATAGGAATGCAGCTTCCTGTGTTTCTAGGGGCTCATACAAGAATCTTGGGCATGATGATACAAAAACAAACAAACAAACAACAAACAATTCAAAGCTATCGATGCATGTTAAGTGCTGAAGAATTCTCAGGTCTCAGAGCAACTATACTTGTCTCCAGAATTTCTGTCTCAAGTCTATTAAGGGGTACCTCTAATTGTTGCCTCTCTAATTGACCAACATATTCAGTAATAATAAGTAGATCAGGACCCTGTTGTTCTAATTTATTTCTTAGAATTTAGGTAGAGCTCCGTTTGGCCTTCTAGTTCTCTAGATTTTTACTTCCCCATGAAAAGCTACTTTCTTTTGTTTCAGGACTAGAAAATAGCTCCTCATTCCTGCTGTTCAGTTCTACTTTGCTATAGGCAGGTATATCAGAGAGAACCATAAAGGGAATGAAGAAAAAGAATATCAGTTATGATCTGAATCTTCAAAAATTTTATTTACATAAACAAATTGCCAATGAGATGATCTTACTAGAAGCTATGGGCTTGTGATATGACTAGCTCATGAGAGAGAAGCTTTCTAAATTATGTTGGTGCCTTTATAAAGGACACTTTGGAGAGCTAACTACCTATCTATATCACAGGAGGGTATGGAGCCATCTGTGAACTATAGTGAATCATTGGACAGTGGATTTGCTGGAAAGTTGACTTTCTATTAACAAGTTCCAGATTTCTGTTTTCACTAAACCATTGTGTACATGACACTTTTGTTACAGCAGCTCAAGGAGAGCATGTTAGCCTGTCTACAGAGGTGAGCAAAAGGTTCAGTCAGATACTTCTTCTTTGTTTAACTTGCCAGGACAGCAGAGCAAATAGTAACAAAATGAATACAACACATCCATTTGTCAATTACATGATGAATAATTTCTGGACACTCCTCTGGAGTAACTCTTTTCAATGACATGGAGAAAAATTGACATACATTTTAAAACAACATCATCATAGTGTGTACTGATGATGGGAACTCAAATTGTTATCATTTCTCAACTCTACACATAAACTAATGCAGTGGTACTCACCATTAAAAAGTTGTATATACCTAAAAACTGTGTAACATTATGTAAACCAACCCACATGAACGTTTGTAAAATAAATATATTATTCTGCTAATGGGTTTTATGCAGAATCTTCAGAGAAAGTCATTTCATAGCTTTATCTCCCAGTTGTAAGCAGCTCGTGTTTAGATAGACATTTTTGCCTTGGAATGATGTTTCCATTTAACTGGTGCTTTGGTCTCTTATCCACTCCCTGATCTATGCCCCTTGTATAAATCACCCTGCTCAGCAGCAGCGAAGCAGCCTGCTGAGCATGGCATCCTGCCAAGACTCAAATGCATGGCCCTATCACACAGGAGACAGCAATTCTGTCCATAAAGTTATAAGGGAGTTCACTCTTGAGTCCTGAGTTTCATATTTTTTATCCTATCATGAACTGTGCCTGTCTTGCTGACTTTGAAAACTAAACTTTGTTCCTCTTTTCCCAGACTAGGATTCTAATTTAGGTATAATGGGATTTGAACCTCCCTCAAGCCTTTTAAAATATTCAAGGGAGGCATAAAAGAAATAGCAGAGAGACATTCACTTTTTATTACTTGGTATGATGGGGATATTGTATTGCATACATACTAATGTAAATTCCTCTAAAATATATAATTTCCACCCTTTTATTCCTTCATTGTTCCCATTCTGCAATCAATTTGGATTCCAGAGACCTACATGACTGAATAAATAGCTTTCGAAAGCTGGTGTTCTTGGTCTTTGAATTCAGTAACTGCTCACTAGATAGAAACAGTAAGTAATAAATTTTTCCCTGTGACTCTTCCTGACAACAAGAGAAAACATTAATTTAACTTTTCTGGTTGAACTTGAACCAAGGCCTGAAAAACAGATAAATGACTCAAACTATTTACTTCTCAGCTCCTGTGCTCTCACCCTTGCAAGGAAATGAAATATTGACAGCATTCTAAAGCTTACTTGAGTGAAGAACTCCCAGACATTGGAAAAAATGTTAGACTTGATTTTAAAAATTAGCAATATTCTTCTGGATAAATTCGATCTTTCTCTAGTTTTAGACTTATTCCACTCAAAGGTAAACACAGAAGCATTTTGCTTAAATCAACTTTATGCTTTTTTTTAAGCTAAATTTTTTTTTAAAAGGATCGTTCGCATTTTCTCTTCTTTTAGATTCAGCCTATCTGGTTTTATGTTGAAGTTCTTGATCCACTCAAACTTGAGCTTTGTACAAAGTGACAAGTATGGGTCTATTATTGGCACAGAGAGCAATTGGAGTTCTGTTTAAGAAACAGAACTCCAATGGCTCACATTATAAGATCAAGAATTGATAGATGGGACACCATGAACCTGGAAAGGTTCTGTAAGTCAAAGGACATAGTCAATAAGACAAATCGACAACAGACAGATTGGGAAAAAATCTTCACTAACCCCACAACCAATAGAGGGCTAATATCAAAAATATATAAAAAAAAATCTCAAGAAGCTAACCACCAAAAAACCAAATAACCCAATCAAATAATGGTGTATAAAATTAAACTGAGAAATCACAACAAAGGAATCTCGAATGGCTAAGAAGCACCTAAAGAAATATTCAAAGACTTTAGTGATCAGAGAAATGCAAATCAAAGGACTCTGAGATTGCACCTTAAACCAATCAGAAAGGCTAAGGTGAAAACCTCAGGTGATAACACATGTTGGCAAGGATGTGTAGGAAGAACAACACTCCTCCGTTGCTGGTGGGATAGCAAACTGGTACAACCATTCTGGAAATCTATCTGGAAGTTTCTCAGAAAATTGGAAATAGATCTACCTGAAGACCCAACAATACCACTCTTGGAAATATACCCAATAGATGCACCACCATGCCAGAGAGCCACATGTTCCACTATGTTCATAGTGCCTTGTTTGTGATAGCCAGAAACTTGAAACAACCCAGATGTCCCACAATAGAAGAATGGATACAGAAAAAGTTGTTCATTTACATAATGGAATACTACTCAGCTATTAAGCACGAGGACATCCTGAGATTTTCAGGCAAATGAATGGAACTGGAAAATATCATCCTGAGTGAGGTAACTCAGACCCAAAGGACATGCATGGTATGTACTCTCTAATAAGTGATTATTAGCCAAAAAGAAAAAAAGAAAAAGAAAGAAAGAAAGAAAGAAAGAAAGAAAGGAAGAGAAAACAAAAGAAAACAAAAGAAAAGAACCAGAATACCCAAGATACAATCCACAGAACTCAAAAAGGACACCAAGCTGAAGGGTCTAAGTGAGGTCGCCTCAGTCCCACTTGGGAGAAAGAAGAAAGCAATCATAAGTGGGAAGGGAGAGAGGGACCTGGGAAGGACCTGGGAGAGAAAGTGGAGGGGTTCAGGAGAGAAGGGAACATGATCTGGTATTGGGTATGGAGAAAGAAATGAAGCCCTGAAAACCAGCAGAAAGAATAGAAATAGGCCTCCTCGGGAGGTAGGAGGTTAGGGGGACTCTCCAGAATGTACCAGAGACCTAGGAGGGAAGAGAATCTCAGAACTCAAAGGAAGGGTCCTTAGATGAAATGCCCTAAAGTGTGGAGAGGGAACTTGTAAAGCCCACCTCCAGCAGGGAGACAGGGCATCAAGTGAGTGAGAGGGTTGTCATCCCATAGTCAAAACTCTGACCCATAATTGTTCCGGTCTCAAAGAATGCAGGGATGGAAATGGAGAAAAGTCTGAGGAAAAGAAGGTCCAGTGATGGGCCCAGAGTGGGATCCAGCTCAAGGGGAGGCCTCAAGGCCTGACACTATTATTGAGGCTATAGAGTGCTTAATAAAGGGACTTATCATGACTGCCCTTCAAAAGACCCAACAAGCAGCTGAAAGAGTCAGATGTAGATATTTGCACCCAATCAATGCTCAGAAGCTACTGACCCCTGTGATTGAATTAGGGAAAAGCTGGAAGAAGCTGAAGATGGGGGTGACCCTGTAGGAGGATCAGCAGTATCAATTAACCTGGACCCTGAGATCTCTCAAACACTGGACCACCAATCAGGCAAAATACACTAGCTGATATGAGGCCCCCAACACATAGCAAGCAGAGGACTTTTCAGTCAGATGAAGCACCTAACCCTAAAGAGACTGGAGGCCTCAGGGTGGTTAGAGGTCTGGTGGGGTAGTGAATGGGGCGTGAGGACATCCTTGTGGAGGTGGGGGCAGGGAGGAGATATGGGATATGGAATAGTCAGAGGGTAGATCGGGAGGGGAATAAAATTTGGAGTGTAAAATGAATGAATGAATGAATAAATAATGCATCCTTAATTTATATTTAAAACATTTAAAATTATTTTTTGTCATATATTATAACCAGATATTAGTTTCCCCAAACTCCTCTTCTTTCATTATGTCCCCCACGTCTCCCCTCTCTCCCAGATCTTCTCTTCCTCCATTTACTTTCAGAAATGGGTTGGTCTCTCAGGTATATCAACCAAATTTTGCATAACACTTTTCAAAAAGACTAGGCACCTCCTTTCATATTAAGGCTGGTCCAGGCAACCCAGTAGGGAGAAAGGTCCTAAAAGCAGAAACAAGAGTCAGGGACAGCCACTGCTCCCACTGTTAGGACTCACACAAGAACCCTAAGCTACACAAACTTAACATATATGCAAAGGATCTAGGTCAGACCTATGTAGTCTCCTTGATTGTCAGTTCATTCTCTGTGAGTCCCTATGAGTCCCAATTAGCTCATTCTACGGACTCTGTTTTGGTGGTGTCCTTTAACCCTCTGGCTTCTATAATCCTTCCTTCTCTTATCAGGCAGGATTACCTGAGTTCTGCCTAATGTTTGACTGCGGGTCTCTGCATCTGCTCCTATTGGTTGCTGGATGAAGCATCTCTGATGACAACTTTGTTAGACTCTGGTCTACAAGAATAGTGGACTATCATAACGAATCATTTATTGACTTTTCTTTTCCAGTCATGTTTGGTTCAATCTTAGATCTCTGGGCTATCCAGTATCTGATTTCTGATCCTCTAGGAAGTATAAAGCTTGGAGTCCTTCTTGTGTCATCCTGGTCTCAAGCTGGACTAATTATTGGTTGACCACTCCCATAAGTTCTGTGCCACCTTTAGCCAAACACAACTTTCAGACAGTACTAACTGCAAATTAAAGGATTTGTGTCTGGGTTGATATCCCAGTCCCTACACTGGAAGCCTTGCCTGGTTACAGCAGATTGCTGGTTCAGGGTCTGTATCCCTCATTACTGATGTCTTTGTTAGATCTAACCTCATTGATTCCAGGCAGTCTCCACTGCACTAGGTTTCTATCTAGCCCCTGTAATATCCCATGAATTCCTGTTGTCTCTCCCAATACTCTCTTCCTCCACCTTCCCATACACCTAATTTGTCCTGTGCCCATCCTCAACTACCTCCAGTTCAAGGAAAAAATCTATGCTATTTCTTCTTCTCAGGTAGATCATATCACCAGTTTAGCTCTCTTTACATTTACTATTATTATTATTGCTGTTGTTATTATTGCTATTACTGTATGTGTTTCTGTATGAGTGTATTCTTGTGTGTGTGTGTGTATGTGTGTGTGTGTATGTGTGTATGTGTGTGTGTGTGTGTGTGTGTGGTGTGTTCTGGTTCTGAAAGTGGATACAGGGGTTAGAAGCAGATATTGAATTCTTTGGAGAGGAAATTATAAGAGTTAGTGACATACATTGTGAATTCTGAGATCTGAATCCCTGTTCTTTTGAATGTCTTTTTATCTATCTATCTATCTATCTATCTATCTATCTATCTATCTATCATCTATCTACCACTTATCTATCTATCTGTATTTGTGCTGTATTTTGTTGTCCATCCATCTGGTAATGAAAACATATATTAATCCCATGTCTTGACTGCTGAGAATAGTACTGCAATAAACATGGATGTTCAGGTAACTTCCTTATATGTTTATGTCTTGTTTCTTGGTTAATCTTATTTTCTCTTGTTATATATTCAAACAGTGAGATAGTCAGTTCATACAGTAAAGCATGTTTCACTTTCTTAAGTCAGAGGTGTCCAAGTAATTTCTTGGTAGTGTGACAT
>NW_021604696.1:723669-726322 GCF_004785775.1 Grammomys surdaster | reverse complement strand
TGACATGATATTGCAATCAACAAATGAAATGAATCACAATTTCATAGCTACTATGAATGAGTAGACTTTCCTACTTCACTTGAAGTCAACTACAATAGTTGTAAGCCATAGTTGCCACAAAGTTGACATGCTTTAGAATATATATTCATATGTTTATGGACAAAATCCTCAAAGATTTTAAGTGTGCCTAAGTGTATAAAAGGTGATTTTAATTTCTGTCCTGTAAAATGTATATATAAAGTATCTCAAGCAAGATTTTGTTTTAAAATTAAAATAATTAAATAAAACCTCAAAACATCTGGGCATGCTTTTAGTTGTAGAATAGTATTATAAACAATACTACCTTGGTGGATTCATGATTTTTCTTCCTCATCATACAAGTGATTACTTAATGGATTTCCAAGAACAAAGTCACTGCAATGGTTTTGTTGAGTGAACACAATGAGGTTGACTATAGACATCATTTATCCTCAATATAAGAACAATGTTATGTAATTGTGTTTTTTAATAATAACTACTTTATCATGAATTGCTGACCAAAAGCAACATGCTTATTACTGTTGAATGTGGAATCTAATCCTTTCCCTCAGTTAAACATGTATATACCATAGCAATGAAATGATTTGAGCCTTAAAGGTTTATCAGAACCTTCACAGTTTTGGAAGTTAATATATCAGCTATTCATTTTCTTCTCTCTTTGTGTTTACCCCAAAGAAAGAAATACTTTTGCTTTTCATATAATTGAAAGGAGTTAATTTTATAAGTAATCACACTATTCATTGAAAATCTGTAATTTTTTGATCTTTAAAATGAAATTGAACATCTCTGGAATGTGATATTTTCAAATTCAGAAAATATCAGAGGTAACAGTTTTTATCTCATTAATCTGAATACTGGTTTTTAGTGGAGGCTATTACATCTCATCTTTATTGCAGCTACTTACACTACATTCAGACAGTGCTCTACAGCAATAATCAGCTCAGGAAAAATATAGAAAAGGAACAGGCAAATAAATAGTGACTTTTATCCAAGTAGGGAAATTAATTTATTTTAATGTAATTACCATGTAAATTAAGTAGGGAATATAATACGTGTTTTACAACTTACTATAATCTAAGGACTTAAATAAATGAGATGTATCTAATAGAAACACAATGAAGCAGCTCAAAAATTCAAGGACATGAACATTTAGCAATCAAAAGCTAGATATGTAGATAGACTTTGTGACTAGTGATATAGAAGAATGTCCTATAAAAGTTGCATAGAGGCCTGTGAACTTCAATAAATATTTAAAATCTATTCTCAGAAGTGTCATTCATTAATCTAACACTTTTTCTCAACAGAGTGCAGTGCTGCTCCAGATAGCCTCGTGATCTTGACCTTCAGAGAAGAGGGCAACAGAAACATCATGTAGAAAATTGTTCAATAGGTGCTCAAGAGACAGAATATTCTTATTTCATAAGGTTGTTACTCACTAATATTTCAATTTTGGCAATCTGTACTTTATCTTTCGTGATAGAACCGAACCCAAGAAATTTTGCTAATAAATTCAAGCTCCATACTTAAACATGGAAATCATACTCATTGTCTATGAGGTGAATGCAATTTTCCCCATGCAGTGACCCTGAGTTGTTTTTATGGCATTTCGTCAAGCAGAAGAATATACACAGGCATGAATTCATATCCATGTATAAATGCATCTAATTACTTAAGATATGCAACCTACATTAAGAATTATTGGACACATACATGTTTTGTTGATTTGTACATTTTTTGCCTGAACAAAAACTTATTGAAATTCATTTTTTTTCTTGTTGTTCTGTTGATTGTAGGCATACAAAGGAAGAATTTCTATGTTGGAACTTGATTGTATTCCAAACCACTAGAACAATTTTGTTTGATTGTTTAAATTTTCTCAAATTCCATGTGTCCATGGGTTCTCCTATGTTCTCTCTGTTGGTGACATGGCAGCCTTCCTCTGCTATCTCACTTAGACTACTGGAAACTCAATTGCTGTCTATGCCTGCCAGACTCAAGATGGCAAACTACCTTGTTATTACATTTACCAAAATTCTAAACATTATGTATCAGTTTTGACAATATCATTCTCTTATAGTTTAAGTGTTTTTGATTTGCTTTCTTTCTATTCTGAACTGGCTCTAGATTTTAAATCATGTCTTCATTTAATGTTTTAAGCTTCTTATACCTCCTTACACTCCCACCATGGGTATCGTTCATTATACATTATTCCTGCATATTCATTAGAATATTACTAGCAATTTTACTGCTCTCTTCTCTCACATGGCTGCTTACTTAATGGTGTGATGAAATAAATCATTTAAACAGACACTCTTGTCATATCTTTAAACTAATGACATTAATTAATACTCCCCTAACATTTGCTGCATAATATGTGGTCTTTTATTTTGGAAAAAACCTGTTTTATATCTTAATTTTCTTATTTATTTATATAGGTATTGATATAAAATTATTAGCTGTAACGGTATAAAAACAGACAGAGAAGCAATGAGGAATAGGAAAAGGGAAAGAGAAAGAGTAAAGGAGAACAAGAAAATAATGGCAAGAAAAAGAGTCAAAGCACACATGAGAGAGAGAGAGAGAGAGAGAGAGAGAGAGAGAGAGAGAGAGAGAG
>NW_021604696.1:643720-723659 GCF_004785775.1 Grammomys surdaster | reverse complement strand
GAGAGAGAGAGAGAGAGAGAGAGAGAGAGAGAGAGAGAGAGAGAGAGAGAGATTAAATAGGATTCTCCCAAAGAATCAGGGGTGAGCTTCAGTTAATGAATGTCAATACACCATATAAACAAACTGAAAAAAATTCATGATCATCTCCTTAGATAACTAGGGGGCCTTTGGCAAAATCTAAGACCCACTTCTTCATAAATGTCATGGAGAAATCACAGACACAAGAGCCATACCTAAACATTATAAAGGAAATTTACAACAACCCTAGAGCCAACAATATCTTAAATGGAGAGAAACTCAAATCAATTCTACAAAAATCAGCAGAATCTATTCCATTAGACAATATATGTCATGGATGCTAGATAAAATTCACCAGAACTGTGCCTTTCTGTATGCAAATGTGCTGTGAATTTAATAAATGTTAGATTTACCATGTGTCAAAATTTGTATCAAATGTGCCTTTGATATTTATCATATAAGATAATTCTATCTGCACCTTCAGAATCAGTAAACTGTAATTGTTTTTGAGGTTGGTGTTTCTCTTCTCTCTCATTCTTTGTAGTTCTTACTCAACATTGCTCTCCTTAAAGATTTACCATATGAATAATTTGAAGTGTACTTCCAATATTTTTATGTGTGCATGTGTGAATGTGTATGTGGGTATTGTTTTGTGTTTAAGGACTTATGTCTGAGTGCTAATTTCCTTCATACAGAAATATGCAGCTATTTTGATATTTAATCTTGTTGATAACATGGAGCCTAATTATTACTCAAAGGAAGCTGCTTCATTTTTAATTGGTGCTATATTTCTATGTAAATGTACCCCTTTCCAGTAAGTCAAATGCTGGTAGCTATTTGGATGATTTTTCGTTTTCTAATCTTCTATGTATTACTAATGAGACTAGTCTAATGTCTATAGTGTTTATTTTTACATTTACTAGGATGCAATTCTGATACTATGATAATATAGTTGATGACAAAGTAATCAAGTTGTCATTGTCAAATTTCCTGTAATGTCATTAATTTTCCATTTATAACTGCAATATGTCATAGAGCCTTGACATCTCAATGTGTTTTATAGTTTTGTTATTTGTCGAACCCATATTGTATTAATATTCTCTTAATTATATATAAAGAACAAAATATATTTTGAACAGTTAGAGGGCGTTTGTCTCCTTTATATATTTTCATTTTATTTATTGCTTAGTTTTAAAAATAAGGCCATCCAGAGACTCCCCTACCTAGGGATTCATACCATCTGCAGACACAAAACCCAGAAGCTATTGCCAATACCAAGAAGTGCATGCTGATAGGAGCCTGGTATAGATGTTCCCTGAGAGGCTCTGCCAGAGCCTGACCAATATGGATGCATCTGTGCATGCAACCATTGTCTTGAGTGCAGGGACCCCAAGGTAGAAGTTAGGGGAAGGATGGAAGGAGCTGAAGGGGTTTACAACCCCATAGGAAGAACAACAATATCAACCAGTCAGATCCTCCAGAGCTCCCAGGGACTAAACCGTCAATGAAAGAGTACACATGGAGGGGCCCATGGCTTAGCTGCATATGTACCAGAGGATTGCCTCATCTAGATTCAATGGCAAGGGAGGCCCTTGGTCCTGTGGAAGTCCAATTCTTCAATGTAGGAGAATGCTAGGGGGCTGAGGCAGGAGTGAGGGGGACACCCTCATAGAAGCCGGGGGAGTGGGGAGGGTGTTTGGGAGGGGAAACTGGAAAGGAGAATAACATTTGAAATGTACATAAATAAAATAACCAATAAAAATGAAAAAATACATTTAAAAATATATTTTATTTGAAAAAGAGTTTTATCATTTCCCTTCCTGCTTTCCTTGTTCCAAACTCTCTGCTAACACTCAGGGCCCCGCCACTCTCATGTGGATGGTTTCCTTTGATTATCATTGTGTTCTTGTACAGATGTGTGTATATATTTTCACAAATATGTAAGTACCACTTTGAGAGTCTGTTCTTGTTCTTTGCATGTATAGTTTTAGTGAAAATTGCTATGCACAACAAATAAGGTATCTAACCCTCAGAAAGGCTCATTCTTCTTCTCTAGCTTAGTTTTGTCTAGGTTTTTGTCTAGTGGGGTGAGATCCTGCCAACAATCTCTCTTTCACATTGGCAAGCCCACTGGTACTATATAATAATGGTTACACTGGGAAAATATTTTCACTTTGAAAATGTCCGAGTTATTTGATCTATTACCTTGTCATTTAATACAACTGTTTATATAATGGCATCCTTTATTGCTGTGTTCTCACCAGCTCTTTTTCTTTTCCAATCCTGCCTTCTTATTGGGGCTGATGCCATATAGTATTCTACTTAATTCTCATATTGACTGCCACAATTTACATGGAATTCTCACTGCTGTTCTATTTAATTAAATACCCAATATGTTACATAAACAAGACCAGAAAGCTGCAATATCAATGCAAATGTTAACATGAATGTGGGAAATTTTTGTGATGTTCTACCCTCACACAAAGAATTACAGTTAACTGATTAGAGATGAGTGAGCCTCTCTCAGTGAGAGTACCCTTTCTAGGTTGTCAAAATGGCTGCTACTAGCCAATGTTTCTTATAAATATTACTCCAAAATCTCTTAGGAATGTTTATTCAAGCAATGTTATGAGAAATATATACGTGTATCCCTAATCAAGAGAACCCACCGCAGAAATTCATGCTAGATTTGAACTTTTCACATTAAATGCTATGCGATATTGAAAGAATAAATATTTACATCATGATTGCAACAAGTGAAAATACAAACATGTTTTAATACTCATTTTTGTTAAAAATCATTGACTAACATTGGGAAAGAAAATTCCTCAATTAAATAAAGGTTGCCCTTGAAAAAGAAGTACTTGATGTTACAGTCCATGATAAAGTATTAAATATACATCCTCCAAGGTCAAATATGGCTCGCTACTCTCAAATTATTCAATATTACTTTCAGGATTGATCAACTTAAATTACAAGATTTGTATGAAATGAAACAATGCTTTTAACCAAAAAAGCAATAATACATAATATGTAAGTATCTATTTATAGAATGAATATTTAAAGATGGACTTATATATTCATCAAAGAAAAATGTTTAAAATTATCTTATGCATATATAGTTCTTTACAATATTTCTTTCCATCTGTCATTATGTAAAATCATTATTGTTGAATATTAAAATTATGTAAGTCCAAAATAATTTCTTTACTTTTGAAAATAATTTGTTAAAGAATTTTAATGAATTTGGTTTAGATTCCTTAGTATTTAATTTGAGAACACAATATAAATCAGGAGGTGACTATTATAATCAAATACAATAAAGCCTTTATCCTTCAATATTGATCATAAGAAAACCTTTCTTTTTTTAAAATTCTGTTGTCATTTAAGAACATTCAACATAATACAAATATGATTTAAGGATGCCATGATAATTAGATTCAGATATATTTGGACAATCCTTACACAATTTTAAAGCAAACAGTGGTTTTGTTTATTTATTTATTTATTTATTTATTTATATTACAAATATTTATATCCAGACTACAGTTTCCTCTTCTTCCTCCCAGTCCTCCCCATTCATACCTCTTAGTCCACCCCCAAATATTTCCACTATCTCCAAGATCCATTCCTACTTGTTTCTCTTCAGATATGACCAGGCCTCAGAATAACATCAACTGAACATGGCATATTATGTTACAGTAAGGCCAGGCACATACCCTCTTATCAGAGCTGGGTGAGGAGACCCTGTAGAAGAAAAATGGTCTGAGGGGAAAGCAAAAGAGTCAGAGGCACACTGTACCCCGACCGCCACTGTTAGGAGTTTCACAAAAACATCAAGTTACACAATCATAACATATATGCAGAAGACCTAGCTCAGATTTATACAGTTTGTGATTGTCTCTTTCAGCCTCTGTTGTGGAAAGCCGTGGCTCGTGCTGACAGCATTTGCCATTACAAGATGGCGCTGGCATGCGGTGCTCCTCCAAGTAAACAAGTAAACCACGCATGTGCTATGGTAAAAAAGCGCCAAGTCACAGCCCATCCCGGGGCGTTTTGGTGGGTAACGAGTAAGCAGCCAATCAGAAGTGAACACGCCACTCCAAGGGTATATAAACAGTGCCTCTTCCGGGCTGGGGTCTTTCCTCCTTTTCATTGGAATAAACGTTTGCTGCGGAAGGATCCTGGTGCCCGCGTGCGTTCTTGCTGGCGAGCCGATTACACGCGGGTCACACTCTGTGAATCCCTATGATCCCTGAGTAGTGACTCTATAGAGTGTGTTTTGCTGCCCTCAATATCTTCTGACTACTACAAGGCATTCTCCCCCTCTTCTAAGAGATTCCTCAAGCTCTAACTAAATCTTGACTGTGGTCTCTGCATCTGTTCTCATCAATTTCTGGATGAAGCCTCTATGATTATTGGGCTAGGCTTTGATATGTAAGAATAGTAGAATATCATTAGAAATCATTTCATAGACTTTTTATTGTTTTATTTTTTGCCAGTCATGTATGGTATTTCTCTATCCTTGGTTTCTGGCTATCCTGATAAACCAGTCAGTATCAGCCATGGTCATCTCATTGGATCCGTCATTGGTTGGCCACTCCCACAAGCACTGTGCTACCATCTTCCTAGCATATCTTGCAAGCAGGACAAATTATAGGTGGAAGGTTTTGTGGATGGGTTTATGTCCCAACCACAGAAAAACTTACCTGGTTAAAGAAGATGACCAGTTCAGGAGCTGTACCAGGAGTCTTCACTAGAATCACTATTGTGGATTCTGGGGAATTTTCACAGCACTAGGTTTTTACATTTCCTTTCAAAAATCCCAAGATTCTAGTCATCTCTCCCAGCATATACTCCCTCCACCATATTACCCACCTGATCCCTCTTGTTCTCATCCCCAAATCTATTCTATTTCCCATTCCCAAGGACATCTCTGTGGGGGCCTCCTTGAAGTCTGCTTGTTAGTCTCTCTGGGTCTGGGAATTGTAGCATTATCCTTTACTTAACAGTTATATCTATTTATAAGTGAGTACATACCATGTTTGTCTTCTAAGTCTTGGTTACCCCAGTCAAGATGATTTTTTTAGATCCATCTATTTGTCTGTAAATATCATGATATTATTTTTTAATTGTCCAGTATTAATCTATTATGTAATGTGTACCACAGTTTAGCCATTCTTTGGTTAAGGGCCATCGAGATTGTTTCCAATTACTGGATTTTATGAGTAAAGCTACTATAAGCATAGCTGAGCAAGTGTTCTTATGGTAGGATGTACGACTGGTCTTTGGGTACATGCCCAAGGGTAGTATATATGGGTCTTGAGGTAGATTAATTCCCTATTTTCTGAGAACATCCATACTGATTTCCATAATGGTTATACAAGTCTGCATCTCCATTAGCAATGAAGGAATTTTTGCCTTGACCACACATTCCAGTATGAACTGTTACATGTGGTTTTGATCTTAGTGGTTCTAACAGGTCAAAGATGGAATCTAAATGCAGTTTTGATTCTGATATTCCTGATGGCTAAGGCTGTTCACCATTTCTTTAAGTGCTTCCCAGCCATTTAGAATTTCCTCTACTGGGAATTTTCTGATTAGATCTGTACTTATTTACAAAATTGGATTATTTGATTTGTTGATGTCTAGTTTCTTATGTGGAATTGGTGAAAAATCTTCCCATTCTGTAGGAAAAAGACAATATTCAACTTCATATGTCAAACAAAAAACCCAAGAGAGCTAAACAATCCTGTACAATAAAAGAACTGCTGAATACATCACTAGTCCTGATTTCAACATGTGCTATAGAGCTACAGTAATAAAAATCAAATGGTATTGGTATAAAAACAGACAGTTCATCAATGAAAGCAAATCAAAATCCTACACTTAAACCCATATACTTATGGACATATGTTTCTATATCCATGGACAACTGATTTTTGATAAAGAATTCATAAATACACAGTGGGAAAAAAAAGAAATCTTCAACAAATTGTCCCATTCTAACTGGATGTCTGCTTGTACACAAATGCAAATAGAAGCATACCCCTTTGCACAAACTCCAGTTCATATAGACTAAAGAGCTCAGAGGGAAAACAACAACAACAAAAACTGAATGCATTAAGCCAGACAGAAGAGTAAGTGGAGAATAGCCTTGAACACATTGGCACAGGAGACAACATTCTGAGCAGAATCAATAATTATAAACCCCTTTATTTCAATCCTGCATTTTGTAAGCTCATGATTTTCTATGTTAATAGACAGTATTGCATTTAGAAATATTCTTGAGAAGATGTGGGAGTGAGATAATGAAGCCTACACAGAAACCCACAGTCAGAGAAACTTAAAAAGGAAATGGAAGTTATCAACCACATTTTTGCTACTTACAATACATATGTTGCATTCAATGTATCCTTTTATGTGATTTATGAAATAATTTCAAAATATTGTCAAGATCTGTTCCATATATTTAAGAGATAAAGTTAAAGATACCTACAGGATAAGCCATGGTAGCCTTACTGTGTCAACATTTACAAAGTACTTTGTACAGCTCTGAAGATTTATTATATGTTGAGATATCGGGGTCATGCAAAGAACTCAAGATCAAAAGACACATCTATAATTCATCTATTTATTTACTAAACTTTTATTGAATACATAATGCTATAGTTTGGATTGTGCACTGTGAATACCAGCATCAATATTTAAAGACATGAACTCAAACAGTCTAGTATAGGAATATTTACAGTGAATTCTCCAAACAATTCTTTGGGGAATAAGTGGTTTGAGAGTGAGAAACTTCCTGGTCAAAAGTTTGTTTATTACATTTTCTTGAAAGATGGACATTTTATGATTGACAAAATATGGAAAGTAGGGCATATTTAGTTTGTTATTATAAAATATATGCTTGAATTTTACTATAATTATAATACCTTTTCCCACTATTTTAAGAAATAAGTGTATTTATAATTTTTTCCATGTATGAACAGATTAAGATAGCAGCATATGTAAATCCTATGGAGTTGTGAGCAAACAGATAGAGGTCAGATCAAAATGACCTGAAAACTCATGGCATGGCAAACAGCTGCGTTTTTCTATGTTTTAAAGATGATCATAAGTGAGCATATATCTCGTTCTCTAGATTGTGTTTCTCAACCCTCATTGCAGGTAGGCTAGGCTATGTGATAATATAGGTCAATGTTTCTTAATGTATAGGACTACATTATGATAAAACCACCATAATTAGAAGTCATTGCAAGTCAAAATATATCAGCTACCCATACACTACTGAATATCAAGCTTAGATAGAGTACACTGTGAGGTATTTGCTTACATGCATTGTCTCACTTCAATTTGGGAGCTGTAGTTAGTGTTACTACCATCACCAAAACTGCAAATCAAACTCTACATCCCGAATCTTGAAAAACTCTGATGTGAAAATTCTGCGTCCATTGTACACAATATACTCTTTTGATCATTTATAATAAGTAGAACAATCATGCGTTCAAAACCTTGAAATTAGCTTGGAATATGAGGAAACTCTGTAAAATATCTGTGACTCACCTCAATTTTTTTTTCAATCTGAATTTTACACAAGTTTTCTGTGTTTACCTATGAAAAGAAATAAAAACCCAGAAGACATGGCACAATAGTAATCTATCTAGTGACTTCATGAATAAGAGACAAATTATAAACCTGCCCAAGACTTATAATCATTATAAAATGTTAAGAAAAAAATAAATATTTTGATGATCAAAATACTGAAATGACCTATTTATAAATGTTATAGGCTCAGTGACATGGCTCAGAGAGTAAAAGCCCTTCCCCAAAAGCTGGTGAGCAAGTTTGATCCCCGTGCCTTTATGGCTGAAATAAATTACTGATTCCTACAAGTTCTTCTGACATGTGTGTCTTCTGACAGATGTATTCTGTTCTTCATACGTTCAAAAGTCGTTGGTTAAATAATCAAACAGAACCAAACCATTCATGTAAGTTCTCAAATTAACTTGTGCTTTTTACTTTTGACTGAAAGCCTGCTTTCTCCAGGTTTAAATAGCCTGAGTTATTTCTGGGATACAGCTCTCCATGGCATCTCCAGCTACTACATCCCATGTGTATAGAAGTGTTCTGAACTATCTTTCTTAAAAATGTTATCTTCCATTAGGGATAACTGAAAACTATTTTGTTATTCAGGAATAAAGATAATATCTTCTTTTAGGGCACAGACATGGCCAGTTGTCTAGCAGTTCTCTTGTGAATGATTATCCGTTCTTACTTAAAATTATATAATTTCATTTATGACATAATTTTATTCCATGTGCAAGATCTGCATTGCTGTGTGAAGCAATCACAACAAACATGGGGCAATTGCTGCTTGCTCTGATGTGATAGATCAGTTCCATTTTCTCTAATCTGTGGGTCTCTTGTATTTTAGTAGACCTTAGAAAACTTTAAAAGAAGTTCATCTCAAGAGGACAGGAGGGGTAAACATCAAAAACCCATAGGGAAGTATATATGATACACACACACACACACAAACACACACACACACAGAGATATTTATATTTATACATTTTAGAAATATATATATACAATATTTTTGTATATATTCAATATGATTGTATTTTTATATTAATTTCTATATAATTTAATTTGTTAATTTAAAATTCATGATTAATACACATTACAAGACTTTTATCTATTCTTTATGAACTAATTGCATTTATAGATTTTTGTGAATTTTTTAAATATATTGTTGATTACTTCACAAGGCAAATATAATTGCTTGACTTATTTGCCATACAATGTATCAAGGAACATCATGTAATATACTAACATAATTTACACAATGACCACTCCTCCAAGACCAATTAGTGTGTGTTCACTGGCTGAAAAACTTGCCAATGCTTGGTTCTGCCTACTTAACAGAGTCAAAGAAGGCCCTACACTCAGTCCCTGGATATGCCAACAACAGTGACAAAGGTAACAACGTACTTCCATGCACTAAATTATATCCAAGAGTTCTCTTTGCTGAATAACTACCCAAAGACTAAAAGAATGACATTTAATGGAGTTCTTTCCTGCATATTTCTTTCCATATTCAGGTGCATGCTGTAACTATATTCTTATAAATGTTGTATTTTTCTTTCTGCCTCCTTCTGTAGATCAATTCATGTATTCATATTTCAAAATTAAAAATAAACGTTTTATATAAAATTTCCTGCCTTATTATTTTAAATGTATATAAACACTTAAACATAAGTCCACCTCTGTCAGTAAAACAAAATAATAATTCAAATTTTGTTTGATATAAGTCACCTATATTGGATCTTGAATGCCAACAATGCATTCAAATTTTAGACTATTAACAACTAAAATGATAGCAAGTGTGTATGATGTCAGAGCAAGATGCCAGATGGGAACAATTGTCCTGGGGGGGGGCCAATGTATGGCCACATGTTGTTCTTGTTAAGATGAGAGCTATTCCTTAATGTGATAGATCATTTATGCTAACTCTACAAACACAAATTATTAAATCACGGACTATTGCAAACTGATTATCTTGTGGGTGGTGCTTCCTTTAGGCGTGTTTCCAAAATTGTTTTTGACCTCCCTTTTATGCCTGTCAGCTAGAAATTTTGAAATTTACTTTGTGATTTATGAAAATATTGTGTTCCATAAGGACATTTTGCAGAACATGTACTTTAAAAAGAAAAAAAATGTTTTATTTAGAAAATTATAGGAGAAAATGCATGTTGATTGACAAAATTTATAGAAACTTATAGAAAAAAACATGATTGTTTAATGATTAACATTCATTCAATAAGTAAGAAATTTTTGAGACAGAAAAACTAAGTATTCAAATTTTATCTAGCTGATAATTGATCAAATATTAAGTAAAATTGTTTTCATTGTGTAGATATTTTTCTTATGTGTTCTTTTGGAACATACAGAATATAGTCACATGCTAACCTTTGAGATGCGCGTTAAATATTTTATTTTTGTAAGCATGATCATCCTCATTTAAAGAAGAACTTAATACAGATAATTTTCATCATCATTACAACATCTAAAGTTTGAAATCTAGGTTGATTGTTGAGTTGAGAAGCTGAAGTTAATCTAAACAAAGATAATTTAGAAAATAGTTATTCCTTTATACTTTTAATTTGTATAAATGCATGTATGCATATATAAATGTAAATATACATGGCATAGAAGTCTTCATATATTCCACACACAATGTGAACTTAGGCATGAGATGTTCATATTATAATTGATTCTTCAAGGTAAATTGAGGGCAATGCACAAGTTTTCCTTTCTGTGAGCAACAGAATAGTCAAACCTCTGAACTAGCTGACATCATGAATATTTACTGAGAGAATTTAAACTGCCAGGATTGTCTGGAGTCAGGCAGAGGTAGTAGAAAAAAAGGGGGGGGGCGGGGGAGAGGCCTCCTAGTCTTGAAAAGACAGGTTGTGGCAATAGGATGCTAGTGAGCTGGAACAGCCTGGGAGTTAGATTAGAGGTGGGAGGAGATATACGGGCCAGGATGGCTTTGGAGCTAACACAGGGACTTGGAACTGTTGTGACTTCTTAGAATTAATAAGGGACTAAAATTCCCATTTTCATAGGTAGTTGTCTATAGGGTTAGATAAGGGAAGGATTCCGGTTGAATAGAAACCTATTTCATAAGGTGTTTAGGAATGTTGAGAGTTGAGAATATATTGTTATTTATCTGCTAGCAATCCCTGTTTACCCACATGGTCGGACTCCAGCCTGAGCTGAACACAGAGCTGCCACTTTGGGAAGCATCTTGGAATTGAGAAAAGCAATTTGTCAGAGTCAATGTATTCAAATAATGGAGTCGACTAGTTACATGTTGATCTGTTTGTTACGATTATTTACAGGATGATTTCTCCAAGACCAATTAGTGTATGTTCACTGGCTGAAACAAACACAGCTTAATGCAGGAACATTGAAGAAGGTTCAGGATTCTGGATGACTGAGTTCCTTTTGTTTGTGGTTATCTGCTTCTGGCAAACATGGAGCCGGTCCTTACTTGTATATCTAGGGAGATTCTGTTGAAGAAAATTATTTTTTCTTTCGAGAGCAGTTATTAATTGGAAGTAAATTGTTAGAAATGGGGTCTTGAGTCTTCTTTCCCTCTCCGAATTGGTTTAGACTTGGGCAGCTCCTGTGGATGTGTGTTTTCTTTAGCTCTTTATCTTTCTGATTGTGTGTTGGTTTTGTTCTATTCTAGTTTTTTTTCATTTAAATTTTATATTATATCATTAGTATCATTAAGTTAAAAAACATTAAGCCTGTTTTTAGTGTGTGTGTGTGTGTGTGTGTGTGTGAGAGAGAGAGAGAGAGAGAGAGAGAGAGAGAGAGAGAGAAGAAAAAGTGCAGAGGATCTGAAAGGAGGTGTGGTTTAACCACAGTCAAAATATATTGTGTGAAAAAGAATCTATCAGGAAAAGAGATTCTGGTTCAGATTCAAGATAGAAATAATTTAGTTCACTTCTATGCAGAAAAATTTCAAAGACTGCATGATATTACGCATAGGATATGTAAACCTCAATCTAATTAATATAATTATATACTTTAAACTGAAATAAAGGAATAAACTAAGTCTCCAGAACTTGTTTTTGATGTTGACACAAAATAAAACCTGCTTGGTAAATTTAAAGTTGTAGAGTCTTAATTGTTCACCATATTGGTTACAAAGGCAAATTAAAAAAGCAAAAACCAAACCAAATCAAAAGTAAAAAAGTCGAGTATATTTGTAGATGGTTTAACATATCTTTCTTCCTGTCTTTTGAATTCTAGAAATGAAACATCTCAGTAAAGGGTGTAATGGAATATCTAAGAATTATATTTTAAAAACAGTTTATGTCCGTGGGTATGTATGTGTATCTGTCCGTGCATCAGTAGTGTACCATCATTTATGCTTGCAGAAGCCAGAATAATGCTTTGGATGTTCTGGAGCTGGGATTTCAAGTAGTTACAAGCAGTCCTGTGTAGTGTTCAGAATAGGTTTCCAGTCATTTGCAAGACTTACAAGTACTTAAGAGCTGAGCTTTGGTCCTGTCAAGTAAATATTTATTTAAATTACTATAATTTATCTTTCTAAATAATATATTGTTTGAGTAGTTTATGCATGTATCTTCTATGCTTTGATCAAATCCATCCCTCATTCTTTATTCTTTATCTTGTATATCCCCCAAAATACCCTCTTTGTCTTCCCAATTCCATGCACTCTTTTAAACACCCACTGAGTACACTTAGTGTCTGAATGCACATAGACAGAGGGGATGTAGAACCATCTGCTGGACCATGTGTAGTGTCTCAGGGACTGAATACATGGATAAAACGGAATTTTCCTTGCCTTGCTTGACCTTATGCAGGGGTTTAACATGTAGTAACATTAGCTGTCATTTCATGTATATATTGTTCCTATTATATCCAGAAAATTCTGTTTTATAACAGACGTACACTATCCCTTCAAATGACAATCACTAACAGGAAAGAATGTGTATATATAGTTGAGAATTACATAATCATTTTTTTCTCTGAATAATGAAGAGTTATAAGTCTCTGCATTAATTACATTCTATAGCAAATATAAGCTTCTCTGATAAGGTTTGAGAGATACACTAATATATTAATATAAACATATAAAAATAAAACATCAGGAGGTAGTTTAATATTGTGTTCATTCAGTTGGATGATAATCTCACCAAAATCATAAGCTTAGGCATCCATGGTTTTTTAAATCAGTTAGTGGAACCAGACATAGGTCCTATCTGGTGTAGTGGCTCTTAATGCTGGACAGAAAGTGGTTGATTACTATAACAACAACTATGGCACCACCATTATACCAATGGGCAAATCTAGCCAGCCCAGGCATTATTCTTGCTTAGAGATTACACAGGTAGAATAAAACTTTCCATTATTTTTGTCACTGTAGTGAACATAAAACTTTACAGCATCACAAGAGCAAGCTAACATGGATGAAGATTTCAGGTCAGTATCCAGGTTGATTTCTCACTGTCTTATAAATGGAATGTATAGTGTCTTCTGAAATAATGTCTTACTATCAAGTTTTGTAAAGTGACCAAGAAGAGAAATGACAACGGTTTGTAATAGTTACAGGGTCTTTAGGAATGTAGTGACAATTAAATAAGAAGAAATTATTTATTTCTGAAAATGAGCTTTTATTTAATAGCCTCTGGTTATGGTTTCTGGCATAGGCATGATGAATCTTTTATAGAGTAACTCCTCTTTAACTCATTACACACACAAATACACACACACACACATATATATATATATTTATAAATACATATATAAATATATTTATATGTATACATTTATAGGTATACATATAAATATATGTATACATATATATGTGTGTGTATTTACATTATGTGTGTGTATCATACATTATATAACATTTGCTATGTAATATATTAACTGTATTAATATATAATTATACTATAATATATTTATCTAACATATATAATATTATAATGTAATTATAATGTATAATTATAATTACAACTATAATGTAAAATAACAATATATAATAATATATAATTATATAATATATTATATACTAGGTATATACATACAAATATACACAAACATCCAATATACATATACATATGTATATACATATACATAAACAAATACAGACACATATACATATTTGTGTGTCTTCTAGAGCAGTAGTTTTCAATATGGTGTTTCCAAATGTTTCTAATGTTAGGAATTTTTTTTTATATGCAATCCTTGATCTAACCACCACTTAAGCTTTCCTAGTCTATTATTCATTTTCCCCTTCATTCCATCTCTGTTATATCTCTCTTTTTTTTTTGACAACCTTCCGGTCTTTGTGTTAGTTTCCTGATGCTTATGCCCCATATCCTCATAATGTATGCACACATGTCTAATGGTTCAAAATAAATAGCTACTTATGCAACAGATTTAGAAACTAACTCAAAATGTGAAAATCTAGCTGCATTGTCACACATATTTAGCTAAATATGTGTGTTAAGAATGTTAATTATGATTTACCAATGTGTAATTTGGAATTCTATAAATACTCAATTTTGATGTGAATAAATGAGTTAAAGAAGACAAGTCAAGCCTTTTTCATTTCTAAATAGAAGATATTATTATCATTCCCCTTTTGTTCTTTGAATGTATTCATTTTCCTAAATCTAAAGGACTGCCCTCTGATCAATGCTATGTGAAGACTATATAACATGTAATATTGTTATACTTTCTTTATACGTGGATTACTAAATCAAAATGTTTAAAATTTTCTCAAAGCCTAAATGGTACTGAATTCAAGAAAAAAATTCATACTTAGATATTAGATGAAAAAAAGTCCAAAAATCAAAATTCAAAACCAAAAACAAACAAACAAAAAACAAAGAACCCTACAAAATCACAGTCCACAGAACTAAAAAAGGTCAACAACCTGAAGGGCCCAAGTGAGGATGCTTCAGTCCCACTTCAGAGAGAGAAGAAAACAATCACAAGGGGGAAGGACCTGAGAGGGACTGGAGGTGGGGGGAAGAGGGGAACATGATCTGGTATTGGGTAGGTTAAAAGGACTGAAGCTCTTAGGGCCAACAAAAAAAAGGGAAACAGGATACCACAGGAGGTAGGAGATGGGGGGATTTTCCAGAATGCACCAGAGACCAAGTTGAGAAACTCTTAGGACTCAAAGGAAGGGACCTTAGGTGAAGTCCCCTACAGGGGTGAGAGGGAACATGTAGAGCCCTCCTCCAGCAGAAAAACAGGGCATCAAGTGAGGGATGGGGTTGCTATTCCACAGTCAAAACTCTGAACAGTAATTGTTCCTGTCTGAAAGAACTGCAGAGATGGAAATGGAAAAGAGCCTAAGGAAAGGAAGGTCCAGTGACAGCCCCAGAGTGGGATGCAGCTCAAGAGGAGGCCTCAGGACCTGACACTATTACTGAAGCTATGGAACACTCACCAAAAGGGACCTATCATGACAGTCCTCTGAAAGACCCAATAGGCAGCTGAAAGAGTCTGATGCAGATATTTGCACCCAACCAATGGAGAGAAGCTGCTGACCACTGTGATTGAATTAGAGAAAAGTAGAAAGAAGCTGAGGAGGAGGGTGACCCTGTAGGAGGACCAGCAGTCTCAGTTAACCTGGATGTATATGCATTTCTTTCTCCATCCAGGAAAATCAACTCAAGGATTCAAAGAAGTTAATCTTAAATATTTTCTCTTTGTAACTGACTGAAACTGCACATATAGATATATTTTTCTTTTGTGTACCTCTTTTTGTAAGTGTGTTCTCGTTTGGTTGTTTGCTATGCATAAAATTTCTTGGTTGTGCTGCTGATATGGTCCAGCAGTAAAGAGCATGCCCTGATCTCGATGAGTACATATCCTCCACATTGTATCCACATTTCCAACATCCACATTAACTGGTCGAAAACTTCCTGTAACTCTAGGTCCAGGAAATCTAACACTCTCTTCTGACCTTCTTGGGCAATGCTCTCATGCTCACATAACTCCATGAACTCATGCACACACATGAAACAATAAAGTAATCTTCAAAATGTTAACTCTTGGGAACTTGACTGATATAAGTCTCACAGAACAACAGTACCCAAGTGTGATTATTAGCGTTATCTTTAAACACAATTCTGCTACACAAATTTTGCGTTCTCCATAGAGTCAAAAGGGAATATTTCCTTAGAAGACTTGTGTAAGTATTAAGTATTCACTTGATACATTCCTGCATGTAACCAACACAGTGGCCCCTATGTAATACCCTGGGAAATATAAAATGCTTAGGTAAAAGAGCTATGAATATCCAAGTCTTGTATATATGCTTGTAGAATGGCAAGGCTGTTTCTCATTTTAAGGTGAGTTTAACAATCTTGAGGAATTGAAGCCTGCTGGCCTTTCCAAAGGTCTTTGAGGACTAAAATGATCTAACTCAACCACTACATGTGTTTATTAAATGGTTTCTGTAAAAGTTCCTAACATGAAAATCTCCTGTCCTTCTTACATTGAACTCATGAAAAGGGAACTGAATATACCACTTCAGCAAAACTCCACAAAACTAAAAATTTTGAAAAATATATCAAAGGGGAAAAAAAAGCAATTTTCCAACACTGTGCACAGTGCAAGATACTTTGCCATGAGCCTCACAGAGACCCATCTTCTAAGACCTACTTTTGTTCAGTCTTTACAGGTTTCATAATGGCAAACTAGATTTGCTGCTGTTTTCAAAAATAAAATTGAGAAACATAGATCTTGTGTTTTCTCATCTCTCAGCAACAGATAAATTAAAATTATTTCCCTAGTAGACATTAAGATGTGAATAAGTTGACTTAAGAGAATACAAAGAAACTTTACAGAGTAGTAAGTACCAGTAAATTATCGCATGAGAATAATGGAAGAGGGTTTGAGAGCTTTAAATATTGGACAAACATAATAATAATAATAATAATAATAATAATAATAATAATAAAGATACAATGGAGAAATGCCAATTCTAGAGTATTATACCTCATAAAGATTACTTAGCATGGGTTACATCAGTAGAGGGAGAAGCTGCTTCGAATGTATTTGAATTTGCCTTTGTTTTAGATATATCATGAAAACAATATGACACAATGGACAGACAGAGTTTGAAGTATTAATATCTTTATATAAACACTGGAATTTTAAAGAATAATCATTTATATCATCATTCCTCCTAACCCTGTTTCTTCATTTTTAAATCGGGGGCCTCTCTTTTTCGTTAATTTTCGTTACACACACACACACACACACACACACACACACACACACAAATACCATACACACACATACACAAATACCACACACACACACACACACTGACACGTAGATGCATACATGCCCGTGTCCTACTAGTCTGTATAATGTTTTTTGCATTTCTTTTCAGGAATGAATATTTGGTAATGGTTAATAAGTTGGAGAGCTTTTTTTCCAGAAAGATTATGTCTCCTGCTATCAAAAGTCCTTAGCTCTCTATAGTTCTTTAAACCACTACATATTTATAATTTCATATTATGTTACTCTTTATATAATGCATACTGTATGTCGAGGATATTGCCTGAGAGACAGAATCTTTTGGGTTCAGACTCTGTCTTATAGAACCTGACCTAAGGTTAAACTCAAGTTAACTAACAGGCTGGTACCTAGCACCAGTTTCCAGGTTATTCCCCAACAAAACTGCACCTCCAGGTTACAAGCCTGCCTCTGACATTTCATTTCCTATCAACCACCAATCAGGAAAAATGCAGAAGTTAAATTTACAGTTTGGCTTCCAGCATTTAGGTTAAAGGCCATAATGGACCCTCAAACTGATGTGCACCAGACGATATACTCTCTTTTTGCCTGTATAAATCCTTGCCTAAAACTAGACTCAGGGCTCCATTTTCCTGCTGTGTCAGGGTTGGTGGGGAGTCCAGGCTTGAGCTTGAATAAAGAGAACCTTATTCAATTGCATCAGAATGGGCTGCTTGGTAATCCTTTTGAGGTTCAGGAATGTTTCCTGGCACAATACCCCTTCCTACTTCTACCCTCCACTTTTCTGTCTTTTACCCATTACTTATTAATTTCCTTTCTTCCACTGGATAAATATGTTTTAAACTCCTCACCTACTAGGTAGCTCATGTATTTTGGGTGGAGGGATGAGCTTATTTCTTTTCTTTTTTTTTGATGTCTTTTCAGGATCTGTAATATAAACTGATTAATTCAGACCTTCTACCTAGTTTCTGAGCAAACAAAATTAGACTGGGTGTAAAGTACCTTGTGCTTATTAAACACTTGAAATTTTCATCTAATCCAAATGCCTACTAACTCTGTATGTAGCTGTGTTAAAGATCAGTTGACTAAAGAACAGTAGAGCTTGAGAATGATGGACTTCTACCCATTAAAACCCTCAAGAATATTTGCAAGGAAAGGGCATGATTTTGAAATTATGCTCTGAGGATTTCCTGCTAATCCTAGCATGTGAGGTAAAGATATATGAATGTTCTTCACTTAGGTCATTTTTTTAAAGTTACTACCTTTAAATATATCGAGAGAGAAATATATCTCAATGAGGACATTACTATTTTGTACCTATCTGTCTAACGCTTATGAATGTATGTAGAGAAGAGGAAGACAGAAAATAGAATAGAAATAACGAGAAGAATAGAAGAAATAGAAATGACGAAGGAAAGATACTGTTCTAAGATATTTATTGCTTGTTTCTGTCTTTAGTTCTAACAAATGTTTTGAAAAAACAAATATATTCTAATACAATTTATGTGTTAGTGTATACTTATGCATTCTATGAATTTTGTATTACATTTGCACAAATTTATTTCATAGAGAGTAGGTTAATGCACTAACACACACTTAGCTATACCCAGGCACAATGCAATCAAGACATGCTGCTTTCTAGGACATACCAGCTCCTTTGGCTCTCTTACTGCCATAGCCATGCAAATAACATCTGTGAAGTTCCATGTCATTTAAAGTAACTCTTTTTATAACTCTAATATTTTGCAGATGTTATCTTTTGATGTTCACTACAGAAAATAAGCGTCATATATATATATATATATATATATCTGTGTGTGTGTGTCTGTGAGTGTGTGTCTGTGTGATGTGCTATTGTTATTAGCTTTTTACACAGCTCTTTTAAAAATATGTTTCTCAAAATACTGTTGAATGTTATATTTTTCAATCCACTGTTTTTACTAGGGGTTTTTGTTTCTTTGCTTCATTGGACTTTTTTTGCATGTCTTAGACTATGGTTTAATACTTTTATAAGATTCATATGTCACATAAATAAGTGGCACTATCATAAAATTTGATCGTATAAAATTTGATTGCAATATTATCTATGCTTTTCTGTAAAAAAGGAAAATAACTGACTCTTATGAATGTTGAATAATTAACAAAATCAGGTGGAACATTTAACATGTACTGTGTAGCAACATAGTTCATGTGCTTCTTAATTTATGATGGTATGTATCTCCACAACTATTTAAAATAAAAAGATTAACAGTTAAAAGTGTTTATTAAATTTACTGTACTGAACACAGTTGTATTACCAACACAATACACTGCAATGTATTAATTCCCTTCATCTGTGATCACATGGATATTTGGAAGTTACCCTCTAAAGAGAGAACCTTATTGCATATCACAGACCCCAGAAGAAAAAAAGATGAAAGTATGTAAAAATAAGTTTCTTTTGGATACATAGTGTTTACAAACTTGCATAAAGGCAAACAGGTCACTATAATTATAGAAACACCTATAGTTGACACATGTCAAATATTGTGATAGACATAAAACATATCCCTTAAAGATACATCACACAAATTCCTAGAATTTGTGACAGAAAAATATCCACATACATATCTGTCAAGTGCTATCATTATTTCTCTTATTCAACAAGCCTATTCCTGTTTACCTACATGCATACCACACCTCTAGTTTCCAAATGATGCAATGCTCCCCCATTTAGATGTCTGACTGTGCAAAAATATTTATTCTTTATGACAGCCAAAATTATTTAGCTGACCTAATTTAAAATATAAAATTAAAAAAATGAATTCTACTAATGAATGAAATCCAGTATGTCTTTCTTTACTTCACTTCAACTCACTGCTTCAGTATACAGAAATCATATAGTCTCCACACAGTGTCAAGCTCTGTTTCCGATTTATTAGCATTATGGGTACTAGAAATAGACAGAAAAGGCAAAATATTCAAACATCTTTCCTTATCAAGTTCAACTAATGTGAGAAAATTTTAAAAAATGTGTGTTCTAAATAATTAATCAAGAAGTAAATATCAGATGATGATAGTGTTGCAAGATGGTTTCTAGAGGGCAGTTCGATTTTTAAATAGGGTTATCAAGGTCAGATAATGTGTAGAGAAATAGCTGTGCCTCAGATTTCAATGATCTTTCTGAACCATAGTTACGAGTAGAGAAGGTGACATGTCCCAGGACAAGAAAGGAGACTATAAACAGACATCCAGCCTTTCAATCCATATTTATTGATTGCCTTCCCTGAACGGGTTGACTACTTTTATGGACACGAAGAATACATCGATGCCCAAACCCGTTCCTCCAGGAAACAATCAATCTAAGTAGGAAGTTAACATTTCTTCATATTAATCATGTCTCTTTTTGTTTGTTTTTTTATTAGCCATCTGTCTTCTCTTAGGAAACGGAAAATATTTTCCTAGTTATGAAACAAAAACATTAGATTAGTACTTTAGAGCTGCATTAGCTAAAAGCTGAAATTCTTAAGGTAGCTTTGTGGAAACCCACTTGGCTTGTGCACTGCTCACATGGAAACTATGGGCTTTGTTTGTCTATTGGTATTCTGAGCTTGGTTCTTTTATATTCCAAAACTTACATATGAGGCTTCTCTGCTGGAAACAGATGTCATTTGGAAAAGAATGATCTTATGAAGATTATTTCCTTGAGTCTAACACCCAGAAAATGCAGCAAACTTATTCAAACATTACACAGTTTCCAGAGTAATATATGATGCACAAATAAAATAAATTATAGATTTAGGGAGAAGGTAAAATGTTGTCAACTAGGCTATAAATGTTTCAACATAATAAATAGTATAGCATAATAGAAAATGCTCCAGAGTGGAAACCTTCAGTTTGTGATCAAAGGGAAAAAGATTTGATTTTTGGTAGGAAAGAAACAGAGCATTGTGTCCAATTTTAACAATGTAGACTATCTAAAGGAAATAGCATGTGTTAGAATTGTCAGTGTGACAGATGGTTGGACTGTATATAATATAGTCAAAAGGTATTTTGACAAGAAAGTGAACGGATCTGACAGTTCACAAATCACAATCTTAGGCTGCACAACTGAGAAAATATAATTGAATGTGTTCTAAGCTGATGCATAGTCAATTTTTCACAGCCTCAGGGAACAGGATATTGGAGATGGACATGATTATTCACACATTTGATAAAAGAAAGACCTGAGGAGGTATAATGTATCTAAAAAGAGATAGGCAACATTGTACACAGGTACATATTATTTTCAGTATCTCCTTTGGGGAAAAATCAAAACTAAGATTCATAAATAAAAAGCAATCATTTGGAACAACACTGGGATAGTTTTGTATGCCATTGTGCAATAGCTGAAAACATAGTATCTGTTAAACTAAAGCTGAATTTTATACAATGAAGATGGATATACACTTTACTATTTTCTGAAATAGTTGTAGGTAGTAGTTATTTTCAAATAATTGTATCTGCTGTTTTGTTGTTGATGTTGGTTTTATACAGATATGGAGATCTATTTTGTCTTGGCTAATTCAATCAATATGTAGACATATATATATATATGAAAGCAAATTTCAAATGTGATTATTTTGAAGATGAATAAATGGAAAGATGGATTCCCCATCTTCTCCTTAGTAAGTGACAATATTGTTAACTTAAGGTTAATGTGGGGTTCTATATAGTTTTCCTAAAACAATACATCAGGTTGGATTAAAATGCACATGACTTTCAATTGTTCAGCCCTCATACACCAGTGACCAGTATATCCATAGCAGTGTTTGCTCATATAGAAATGTTGAAAGGGTGAAATTTACTGGTCTTATAGTTGAGGTTTTCAGGAAAGAAATAAGAATCTATAAACAGTCAGGCACATTGATTAACAATAGTCAGTAATAATTAACAATAGTCAGGAGAATGAAGAACATCAAAGCAGTTGTTCTATTCCATTTTGTAACACAAATTTTTCTACATTGTCTCTTGAGTCCTGTCTATGGAATTTTGTCTCCTTGTTGCCCTTATCAGTCATATATATACAGTTACAACAAAAAGAGCAATGAGACCACTGTATAACCCGATTCAGAATAAGCAAAGGTATAGAGAAAATACAACCTGAGCTTCTTTTAAAAGTCTATATACCTTCTTCCTAAAAAAGAAGTATACTCTGAAGAAAGTCCAGCTCCTGATGAAACTAAAAAGGCATTGCTAGATGCTTTAATAATCTTTACTGCATCGTTTTGTGGATATGATGCTACATCATTGCCATCTGTGTCGATTCATAAATCACAAAGCAATAAAGCTAGCTAATAAATCTAACTCTCACTCTTCACATTATTGACCCTTCTCGTTTGCTGATTCAAGAACTCTTCCATATGTTGCGGTGGCATCTGTAATCTATGTATCATTATCCTTTATGTCGACTGTCATTTTCTATAAATCAATATCCTTCTTCCTTGAAGTTGGCCTTGAAGAATGAGATTTTCTACTCTTCCTTGAGCATAGTTGAAAGTTTAGACGTGTGACAAAATTACTACCCCCTTGTCAGACTATGGGGATTTTTGTAGGTGATACTGAAGTGCACTACCTTTGTTATTCTAAAGAGCTGACTCAGAAGTTTCATCCTATTTGCCCCACTGTGACCAATGGATGTGTGCCTGTGTATGTCATCTGCTGTAGCCCTAGTGGGCTGTTCGAAATCCCCTTCACTATTAATAAATGGTTTCACTTCTATCAGGCTAAATCAGCTAACACATCATGAAACATTTATTTACTGTACATTATGTCTCAAAGGCACATTGAATTTGCTTCTGGTTATTTTAAAATGCCTAATGAAAGTGATTTTTCTGCAGTGAGAACATATTTGGTAGTAAAATTGAAGTGAGTTTAGGCTCCAACCTGTGCAGAAAACCTTAACGGCAATTATATACATTTTTACAAGCCAAGTTCTCAGTCAAGTATAGTCTTTCCAACTTCTGTTGCCTTAATAACTAGCAAAGACAAGTGAAATTACATTGCTGTAAAGAAAATAATTTGGATGGCTCTCCACATGCAATCATTGGGTAGAATTTTAAAGTTATTTTGTCAGTAGAAATACGTCACTTGTCATATTTGACACAACCCAGCCTAGTGTATACTTTAATGTGCTATTCCTTTAAGAAATTAAAATGCTCATGCATTCAAAACACTTACAAACTAAACTTTCACCTGTGAAAAAAAACATTTTATTCATAAAGTTTAACTTGATTTAAACTTTTATGTGAAAAAATATAGCATTACTGATGGATAACTTTGATGGTGAATATTTAATATCAGGAAGTATCCACTGCTTCATTTTGCCCTCTTAATCATGATTTACTGACTCACAATGTGCCCACTGTCAAGGAGCCAGGTTTGAAATTTAGAAACTGTCATCCAAAATAACCTTTCCTCTTTTGAAATTGCTTTTTCTTGGGTATTTGTCCCAACACTGAACACATGTTCACATATTTACAACCATAACCATCCTTGTAAACATGCAACTAACATGTGTACTCCCAAAACACTCACACACACACACACACACAAACACACACACACTTACTTCTCTATAACATAAACATCTATATTTTTCCATGGTCCCATAACTACGTACTATGGTTATTACTCTTTTAAGTGAAAACTTTGGTAAGCTTCATTTTTCCTCTATTCAGAGATTAAAACCTAGTGTGTTCTGGCTTCTTAAGACTATTTTTACCCATTGAATTGTCCACAAAATTGTCTTCTAGTTTCTCCAAGGTCTCAGATTTTTCCTTTTGCTGCATTCTTTTATATTTTCAATCACCAAACATCTGTACTTGCTTTCATTTTATTTTAACTCTTCTATCAGTGTATTCTTTATAGACACATCATTTATTCTCAAAATTTTCTACCTCTGTCCACTCCACATCAGTGCCTGTGAATCTCACTTCCCAAACTACAAATGAAAAATTTTAAATGACAGCTGGATACAACAGATTGATGTCTTACTGGCATCTTATGTTTAGCTTGCACACAGAGACTTTACATTTTCAAATACAAACATTACTTCTAAAATTGCAATTCAATTGTATTCAATAATGGTGTTTTCCTTGGTAGGTTCTTTTCTCACAGCCTAATATTATATATACTATGTATATTTTGGAACCATTATATATGATATGTTATATAGAATATTATATAGAATATATATTTACATACATATGTATATATATGCTACAAATCCTTAAATAAGTTATTATTCTTGGTGTCATTAATGATGATTAAATAGAGAGGTGTTTATTAAAGTCAGGTGTTCCTCTCAACTGAACATCAGCAACCATCAGGACATCTAGCCCAGAAGAGACTCTTGTTGCCATTACCAATTTCTCCACAACCTCTGCATCTGCTCTCAGTTCCATAACTGCTTTAATGAGGTCATCACTTTCCACTGATTATGTTCCATTTATTTTCTGAAAGCTCATCTCATCAAACATCAAGCTAATTTTGCCCCTCTCCTATTGATAGATACAAGTGGCTTGCCAGTGCCTGTAGATTTAATTTATAGCTTATATGGGATCATGTTGTAAATCAACAATTTCCATCAACAATCAAAAGTCTATGTTGAAGGTCCAGAAAGCTTATCTTTTTAAAGGATGCTTTGATTCACAACTCCTAGGTTTTCTACATCCACCCTGTTATTCTCTATACGCTACCTTTCAACTTAGTAAAAATACAGAATTAGAAAGCATAAGTGATATGCTTGTACAATTTCTACCTTCCAAAACATACTGAATGGTAAAGGTCATTTATTTAACATATACTACTACTGCCTCTCCTTTTCCCATTTATATCACACTTCTCTTTTGTGAGATTTGCATCTTCTAGAGACTCAGATTATTAATGTGTTATTATATGCCACAAAGTTCTATCAAAACTATTGGAATATCTGCTTGTGAACTTCCGAGAGATAGAAGATATCTCCTCATATTTAATTCCCCGAATAATACACAATGTCTAGCATGAGTAAATATTTATTAAGTCAAATAAAAGTCTCTATTTTTTACATATGAAGAGAGTCAATGTTTCTTATTTAAGTAAATGCACCGTACCATTTAGTATGTTTTGGCAGGTAGAAATTATGTAAGTATGCCATTTATAATTTCTAATTCTTTTTCCAACTAAGATATTTAAATACATTAAGAGATCTTCTTTAAAAATGGCCTTTAAAGTACTTTTCTGTCTATGATAAATATTATATTGCATCCTTGACTAACTCACCCAGAGAAAAATTATTTTGTAAAGTTTAATCTTACTCTATGAAGTTAATGGATGTTCCACAAGAGTGGGGATAATGTATGAAGATTTAAAGGAAGGTGGGTAAGGTAACACAGCAGAAACTAGACATAATATTTAATACATAATTCGTCCAAAATGAAAACAAGTTATGTTAGAAAGAACTCCATAGAAGCACAATGTTGCATTTCAGGCTTTCAACACAGAGTTTTAAATGTAATATTTCATAAACAATGGATAACCTTCACTTAAAACAGAAAAAAGCCCTCACAGAGAAATATTTCAACAGGGTATGCATAATGTGTTCTGCAGGAATGTGACTTTCTAGAAAAACAATGGATTTTGTCAGTAAACAGGGAACGGAGTCTATGATGGAATACATGTTGATGTTACTGCAATTCTCTACAAGATCATCAAGTTAAGAAAATAATTGTGGATTTTTTCTATATGTAATTTTTATTTGCCGTGAGTGCAAAGTCATAATATGAAGTTTGATTTCATTAATATATCAAATAATAGTTGAAAATCACATCACTCATGAGACTGGAAAATGAAACCACAAATAATGGAAATCTCATCTTGGGATGCCCTTGTATTTCTCTTTTGCATAATCACACATACTTTAGGGATTTCCTTTCCATTTCTTTCATATTTGATTCTTGGATTTAGGATCAATTATTTTGGTATCTAAAATAGAAAATCCAGTCTCAGAGGTTTTAATGAAGAAAGTTGAATATATCAATTTATATAACACAATCACCAGCAAATATGATGGATGGAATTGTTGCATTGATCAGTTAGTAAAGGTGTTTGCCTACAAACCTGGTAATCTGTATCTAACCCCTCAAACAGACACATTAGAACAAGAGAATGGATATACAGAAGTTGTCCTTTGACCTTCATATGTGTGCTATGGCTCAGGTGAACCTCCCAAATTAAATAAATACTGGATTTGGAAAACAAGTAAGCATATTATACACATCTTAAAGTGTCTTCCAGATTACTTTTTACACCAACTTTAATCAACCCCCAAGCTCCTCACATAGAGATAGTCCTAAAGGTTGCAGCATATTCAAAGATCCAGTAGAACTCATTATCAAGGTTCTACAGTATTATAGCAACAAGTGAGGTGAGTGGTCTTATTGCTATGCAGGCTCTCTTTCAATCAGTAGGAAGAATATGCTTTTGGCATAGGTAAGGTTGAGTATCAATGTATACATTTCTCTGTCTCATGAATGTTAGTGCAAAAGAGGAGAGTGGAGCTTCTATTATGCTGCTGTGTTCCTGAGTCATCTGCACCTCTGTAGTCATCATGTATGTCAGGTTTCTTCATATTTGAAGAGGATGACAAATACAGTTCAATTCCAGTTCAGGAAAAAGCTTAGTTAAACACCATCTAAAGTAGCTGAACCTTTATTAACCCACCCTTAGGTAAGCAACAAGTTTGTTGATATATAACACTACACCAACTTTCTGTGCTTTCTTAACTATTATTACTAGGAATACCCATAGTTAATATATGAAGAAGTAAATTGAGAACTTGAAGAAGATGAAGATGTTCAAAGTATCTTGACTGTACCATCATTAATTCAAATGAGTAGCCATAGGGTTAAATCAACACCTAGCAACTTATTTTTTTTTGACCCATATAGATATACTTATCACTTCCTCACATGGGAAATTTCTGTTTGCAGTAAATGATGCTTAACATAAACAAAGGTAAACATACACATGATGAAAGCATAGCGATAAGAGACTGCATAATGCTCATATCTAAAGGAAGTTTATATACCACACTCTATCCCATCATGGATCACTGTGGATGAGTAGACACACACACTGAGCCTATAGTGGTAGATGCCTAGAAGGAAACATTGTCTTCTGTACACAGGAACAGCTCATATGAACTCACAGTTGTTTCAACAGCATGAACAAAGCATAAAACTTCAAGCTGGACTAAACTCAGAGTGGAGAAGAGTTGAGTACACAGTTCTACGTCAAGCAGTGGAGCTATTGACAATTTCAAGTTCACTAATCTCCAGAGGAAGATTGGAAAATAACTTTGAATATTGCAAAACCACAAATTGGCTTCAACGGATTTTTCAAGGACATTGTTGCCTGGGTTGGTAAGGTTAACTGAACTGGAGGAGAATTAGGGGTAGAGAACATGATCAAAATACATTGCGAGATACTTTTAAAAAGAAGTAGCAAAAGGAATTAAAGCGGGAAAGTTGGGATTTGTTTTGCCTGCAAAGATATTCACGATAGATTTTGAAAGAGCTAATGATAATTTAAAAGAAAAACTACCAGTGTAATAAGACAATAACAAGTTCTAGCTCTCACTTTTTGCTAAAATAATCTCTGTTGGGTCCTGGGAGCCTCTTGTTTCCCTGATGTCTAGGACCCTTTACTTGCTATTCCCATTTTCCCATCCTCCCTGCTACATATTTTTATTCGATTCCCTGTACCTTTCCTCTGTCTCCTTCTCTTATTTCTGCACCTCTTATTTCCCCTCTTCCTCTTTTCCTCCCAGGTTTCCCCGCCCTCCTCTTCCCGTGATCATCCTCTTTCCCGCTCAATGCAGGACTGTAGGATCCACACTCTGTTCTTCCTTCCTCCTCCATATGATTCATATGATCTGTGGTTTGTATCATGGGCATTGTGAGGTTTTGAGCTAATATGAACTTATTAGTGAATACATACCATGTTCATGAATTTATTGTTGATAATAGCTGAGTAGTACTCCATTGAGTAAATATACCACATTTTCTGTATCCATTATTCTGTTGAAGGACATCTGGGTTCTTTCCAGCTTCTGGTTATTATAAATAAGACTGCTATGAGCATAGTGGAGCATGTTTCCTTGTTATATGTTGGAACATCTTTTGGGTATATGCCCAGTGGTGATATAACTGGATCTTCAGGTAGAACTATTTCCAATTTTGTGAGGTACCACCAGACTGATTTCCAGAGCAGTTGTACAATTTGCAATCCCATCAGCAATGGAGGAGTGTTCCTCTTTCTCCACAGCCTCATCAACATCTGCTGTCACCTAAGTGTTTGATCTTAGCAATTCTGACTAGTGTCAGGGTCTTTTGATTTGCATTTCCCTGATGACTAAGAATGTAGCAGAGGATGGCCTTGACCTTGACTGACATCAATGGAATGGGAGACCCTTGGTCCTGTAGAGGTTTGATGCCCCAGCATAGGGGGACGCTGGAGGTTTGGGGCTGGAAAGACTGGGTGACTAGGGAGCACTTTTATTGAGGCAAAGGGGAGGGAGGAAATGGATGTTGTGGGATGGGGGTGGGGTTGTCGAAGGGTAACCAGAAGTGGAATATCATTTGAGATGTAAATGAATGGAATAATTAATAAAAAAGAAAAGGAAAGGAAAAAAGGACAATAACAATATGTGAATGAAGCAAAAATAATGGTTCTAGAATGTATTTATGAGAGAAGTCTTTGTGCTTTTCTTTCATTCATTGGATGAAGAAAGGACTTGACTCTATTTACCATTAGAAGAGTCAATTCAACATAATAAATTGCAAGGTAGAGAACTGCTGACTGATTTTTAACAAATGTCAAGTGCATCAAGGAAGTGAATGCCATTCAGCAACACAAGACTAGAGGAAAGAAAATATGGATTTCTGATAAATCCTTAAGACACAAGGAAGCTGTGACCACATTAAGTTGTATAAATGAGAAGATAAATCATGGTGGTTCATATGTTAGCTACATCTTTGCTATGACTGACAGTCATGCTTTAAAGAGAAAGACTGGGCAAGGCAACTATGAGTTATTTTGTTTGCAGACCTTTGTGTCTGCCTTTCTTGCTTTTCTATACATTACTGGCAGACCCCATCATTCTCAGACATTTGATAGACAGGCTGACCTTTAGTGCAGTAAACAACTTTTTAACAAATATTCACTAAGTAATGCTACTCCAGCTCTGTATTATTTAGATATGCATTGTATACTATTATATGATAGTTCATTTTTCATGAAAGCCCTTAGAACAATGTTCTGTCTATTTCAATTTCTTTCTCTTTTCATTGTAATTGTGATCTCACCTCTTTTCTCCATGTAGTGCTTCCTGTAATTATTGTATTTTGTGATGATCCCTCCTTATGAAGAATCTCTACCTATTACTAGCTTGTCATTAAGCATACAACCCACTGTGTTTACTGTTTCTCTTTCCATGTATCTCCTCTTCACAATTTTTCCTTATATTTTAAGATACTATCTGAGATGTCTGAGTAGGAATTTTGGCTCGTGTCAATCACTTTTTATTTGCTTCTTTTTTCTATGTACTTACAAATCTGTACAATATTTGTACTTTTTGTTCCTATAGCAACCTGAAATTATATAATATGAAAAGACTCTCGGGCTCTGACACTATTCACAATAATACTAAAACCATTTCCATTCAAGATTTTTTTTCTAAAATATGACCTGTCATCAGAAGATTATAGATTTTAAATAAACTCTAAAATCCAGAAAGAACCCATGGAAACATAAGTAAATAAACATTGATAGTTTGCCCTCCTTCAAAGCTCTTTTGTCCATGAAATTTTCTATTAAATTTTCAATTTAAAATTAAGGAAGAAAAGAAAGAGAAAAAAGGAATATCACTAATACTTTTTCTTCTCACATTTTGAAGCCTATTTTAAGAATATCTAATATTTTCATGGGTACATGTGATGTGAAACAATGTGAATATTCTTAAAGTATAAATATGTAGAAATCATAATTAGACATTAAAATTAGGTTATGAGGAAAATAGCAAGAGGGGACATAGGGAAAAAGAACACATGAGAAATGAATGAACAAAAATTAGGGGCCAGGATACAATGGAAGGCAGAGTTAGGAGGGCCATGGGAAAATTAGAAAGGAGAATCCTCCACACAAAAACCACTTTGAAAATTTCATCATGCTACTTTTAAAAGTACAGTTATATATAAAACCAATAGGCATGTGAGTTTGTGTGTGTGTGTGTGTGTGTTTGAGGGTGTGTAAGAGAGAAATATGTATGCTTGGCACTTTGTACAACCAGTGTAAAGTCATACATGTCAAAGTAAATTTTTTAACAATAATTCAATTGACTCCACAAAAAGAACATGATAGCAATTTTAGTGAGAAAGTTTACTTGGAATAAAAATTTATTTTAGTCATATTCGGTATCATCTTCTTAGAGCAATTAGTAATCTATTTGTGCTTGAATTTAATAGAATGTTTTAAAATGTATGACTGTCATTCTGTGGAAGAGGAGTTCTGTAAACTAAATCATATTAATTAGGTAATTAAAATCAAAACATAGAGTATATAAATATTATAATATAAAATTAATAAGATATAGAATATAATATAAAATAATATAGAATTATTGTGCCAAATATTAATTAATTTATAGTGTCAACTTTATAACTTTTCTCCTTCCCATTTATGTTTACATTTATTTACAAATAAAATTGCAAACATATATTTTGCAAATAATTATTACATGTCTATACTAAAATGAGGAAACAAATACTTTATTAATAGAAATAAAGAGTAAACAATTAATTTAATAATAGCAACAAAATTAAGCAATGTAGTATATTTTCTTATTGAATTTCTTAAGAAATTTAATAGCACTTAAGATGTTTAAAATGGGTTTTATTTTTAAGTAAAAGGTAATATTTTTTAATTATTATAGTTATATAGTTATATTATATATATATAACTATATATACATATATAGTTTTATATATATAGTTAATATAGGTATATTATTGAAACAATAGAATAGAAAAAGGGAAGGATAAATTTGAAATATCCACAATTGCTATAAATGTTGGCTAGCAATAGTATAGAAAAGGAAAACACTGTGCTTTCAGTTTTCATTTGACTTGTTAGATTATCATGTAGATGTCAGAGAGTTTTACAGTAATGTTTGTCTCATACTGATAGGCAAGAGTTCATTGTGAATTCTCATTCTGTTAAAAAAAGAAAAAGAAAAAGGAAAGTTTAGGTCCATATAACCAGGTCAGTTTGAAATAATAGTCTATATTACAATTCAGCTATTTTTTAAAAATCGTGATGTGAAACAATGACTTACTTTGTATTTGGGCTAGCCTAGAACTCTCTATGTATCATAAGGTATCCTTGAACTCATAGCAATCTCAGTGATTGATCCACTTGGGTGCATATAGTACTCAAAAAATTGCTATACCTGGTTGTAATTAAAACTTTGCCATTTTTATTCTTCAGTTGTGATTGAATACTAGGATTATTCTTGCCATGTCTAATAAGTGGATTTAATTTGCAATTCATCATTCCCCATATACTCCGAAGTTAGTTTCTAAACCCCCTCAAGCCTTTTGATTTCTTTTTGGATTTCCTCTGATAGCTCATTATTCTTTTTAATAGAAATCCACAGTGATTGATTCTGAAGGCATTTCACTCAACACCTTAAAATTTTGAGGTATCCTAACCTGTTTTAAATTTTATTTCTCTATTTGTTGAATCTGTATGAGTTCTTTCTGTTTTTAAAGCACGATACTTTAATAAATTGTAACCAATGACCATACAGGTAACATATAAATATAATTTAGAGCTTTTGAAAAATGAAGTAGCTGAAGATATCCCATAATATTTTCATTAATTTAAATTAATATTCTCTGAGCTGTACCAGAGGCAAAAGATAAGTGTTAAATTCATAAAATTATCTTCACTATTTTAATGATTATTACCTAAGTTTATGAGTCAACAACAATAAGATTAATTAAAATTATTTTTCTTAAAAAGGTAAAAGAAATTTGATTATGAAGTCTTTCTTTAAATACTTTATCTATTGATCCATTCTTATAATTGTTACCTTGTTACCATTTCATCTTCCCTGTAATGAGTTTATCTTTAAGACAGGCATCTTCTTTCCTATTGCATCTATGTATCTCTGTTGTAAAATGAGTCCTTGGGTCCTCTATTTGGCAGTTTCATATTATCTCATTAATAGGATGTATATACTGCTCTAGTTGGACTCGGAGCTTAGGATAATGTATATATTTCCAAACAATATCAGATATGGGAAGGAATTAATGACAGCAGAAGACAGACAAAAAAAATACCACAGCGAGGAAATTCGGGAAAATTCTACACAAGAACAGTCTCTAAATATGTTCTTTTCCAGGAAAATATTTAGCATGTTGTATTATTTTATAAATGTTTATTTTGTTGAAAGCATGTGTATGAGAAAGATCATGCTAGAGAGAGAAATACTAGGTACCAGGCTAGGCATGAGCTTTTGAAACCATTTAAATTTAAAAAAAATGAAATAGAAAAGAAATAGAATTTGAAATCAATGACAAATTTCTAATAATTAAACAATCGCAGGAAAACTAAAGAACATAGTACTAAATGATGAATGAGGAAAAAAAAACATTAATCAAGAAAGCAAAATTAAATGTCCTACAGAAATTAGATTAAAATACAACAAATCCCCTAGGACACATTAATAGCAGTCCTAGTAGAAAAATGTAAGGCCCTAATTATCTAAATTTAAAAAGGAGAAAGAGCATGAATAAATGACTTCAAATTTTAATTCAGGAATTTTGAATAACAAGTATAACCCAAATCCAAAATCAGTAGCCAGAAAAACAATATAGTTAAGCCAAAATTCACAGCAGAAACTAATAAAATTGAAGCAGAGAAAACTAATTAAAGCCTTTAACAAATGTTCTTTGTTATAATAAGCATCAACAAAATCTGGGCACAAATAGCCAAAAGAAAGGAGGGAAGGAAGGAAAGAAGGAAGGAAGGAAGGAAGGAAGGAAGGAAGGAAGGAAGGAGATTTGGGATGGAGAGAGAGAGAGAGAGAGAGAGAGAGAGAGAGAGAGAGAGAGAGAGGAGAGAGAGAAAACCCAACTTACCAGAATCAGAAATCAAGAAGAGCATATTACAACAGATACCAAAGAAATTCAGACTACCTTATCAGAGATTATATTCATTTCTATCAAATTGAAAATCTAAAAGATCTTATTTCTTCATTCCAGCCATCAACGTTAGCCTAAAGAGATACCAACAACCTAAGAGACACATAACAAATATGTAGATAGAAGAAGCAATTCAAAACCGTTCTGTCAAAACTGTTCCTGATGAACAGAGAGGTGACAGAGGAGGAAAAGTGTTTAGGGTCTATGGGGGAATTTGCTAAATGCAATCATACTTGCCTGTATTTTGTTAATTTTGTTATTTTGTACATTTACCAAGAAACACAATGCCAAGGGTCTTCACAAAATAGATTTAAAAAATGCTTTCTGTCTGTATTTTTACTTTGAAGATATGAAAGAAGAGTCAAGTCAGCAAAACTTAGAATATAAAAATAAGTTTCACAATCAACTTTCACCTGGTTATTTCTCTATCAAAATGGTTTATCTGATATGGATTGTTATAGTCACTTGCATGTCTGAATATTAACTGTTATCAAATAAGTGGTTTGCAAATATTTTCTTGAATTTTCAAATTGTCCTTCTTATTTGGTTTCTATGGCGAGGAGATACTGCTTCTTACTCTTTGTTAGTTTGGGGTTTTGTTGTTGTTGTTGTTATTGTTGGTGGTGGTGGTTGTGCTCTTGTTGTTCTTGTTCTTGTTCTTGTTCTTGTTCTGTGCTTGTACTTTAAACTCTCAAAAAGTTTAGTCAAAACTCAACCTAATGTTTTTCTGTTTTGGTTTCTGTAATGAATTTTCAGGCTTAAGGACATTGTTTAAAACTTTAATTTGTTTTTAGTTGATTTTTAATGTATTTGTAAAATGAGCATCTAATTCCATTGTTTGACACGTGGTACTTATCATCAATTACATACACACAGACACACACACACATGTATATGTATATGTGTGTGTCTATACACACATATGCATATACATATATATATATATGTGTGTGTGTGCATGTATGTGTGTATGTACATGTATGACAAATATTAATGTGTAAAGAAAAATGAACCTTTCTATGTTGTTGGCAAGAATGCACAATGGTGTACCCATTGTGAAAACAGTAAAAATGTTCTAAATTAAACTACTCTGTGATTTGGCAATTTCACTATTCAAATTCCAGCCTTGTGAGAGATGCTTCATTCACTGTGGCAAACACCAGTTAAGTTATGGTGAAATTTAAATACTCATTGCCAGATGAATGGATAGAGGAGTTCGATCCACACCTTGGTGGATAATTATGCACAGTAAGAATTTTAAAAGCAGTTCATGTATAGCAGCATGGATGAGCTTGGGTATTTTATGCTCAGAGAGCTAAGCTAGACGTAGAAGACACTCTGTCATGTTAATTAATTTTGGATACAAAACCTCGCAAGCACATACAAGAATTGGTCAAAATATCTCTTGTTCCTACCTAGGGAAAGAGAATTGAAGAGATGCAATTACTGATCGATACAAAGGTTTATTGAGGCAAGACATATGTTGAAGTTCCACTATACAGCTAAGTGCCTACTGCTAACAACAGAATGTTTTAACCTTAAAATTGTCAAGAAGACTGTCATAGTTTAAGAGAAAAGAGAAAGCACTAAGAGATGATTATGTTGGCAGCTGTGATTGTTCCCATATTACATAATTGAATGCATTAAACAAGTATATATTTTAACAGACACATCATATTTCAGTAGAGTAGTTTTTCGAAAGAACACTCCTCGGAGTAGTATGACGTGGTCTCAGTTCATGATTTCATAAAGTTCTCAAAGAATCTGATGAAAGTCTTTCTCATCCAAACTAAGGAAGCCAAAAGCCAGTGACAATGGGCATAAGTGGGTCAGGGAAGAGTGAAATCTAATAATGAATACAGAGCCTAGCAAAATAGTCATAGTAGATTCTTTTCTAAGGTCTATGATTTCACTAGCTTTGGGAAGGTAGCTAGGTTCCCAATATCAGGCATGATTTCTCTCCTGTTGGGTGATCCTCAAGTCCACTTAAACATCTCATAGATATCACTGGCATGTAAATACTAATTCTTACACATTTATGGATATCTTCCTTTCTGCAAAATGTCATGGTTCATAGGCTAGCAGTTGCTTTCCTTATTGGCAGCTTATGGCTTATGTAGAATTTTCTTAAACAAAGAGTCTAAGTGCTAAGTGTGAGGCATTGCATCTATTGATATATCTATAGCTATATGAATATATGAATATATTTCTCTCTTAAAACATAAGAAGGTAATATTAAAGTATATCAGTATATATAACCATTCAATTTTATGTATTGTATATAATTATACAGATTTTTCTATTTCCTTGTGGAATTTTGTTTTTGTTTTCATGATTGGTTGTATTTATTTTCCTCCAATAAAGGATTTTCTTTTTAGTTTTGTTTGTTTTCTTGGGTTAGGGGAAGAAATAGAAAATGAATTATCTCAGTTGAATTTTCTTTCCCCAAAGTGAGGAAAGGTGAGGATCCTACATGTAGTCCTGAATGTATTCTAATGGGCCTAAATGTAGTATTTTTGAGTATTTAATACAGGGCTAGTATCCTCCTTAAAACTTTACTTCAAAGATTTAGCTTTCTGCAAGAATCCTCTAGTATATTTGAACTTTATTGGTAGTACAGTTTTATGAAGTTCTTTTCTAAAAATAAATAATTATATGTCCCAAAACTAAAGGGCTTTGTGCCCAAACTTAAGTGATTTTCTTTTCACTACTTCTACCTAAAACGCACACTTCTATAATTATGTAGATGATAGTCTTTATTTGGCAAATTTCAGAGCAATTTTTCTTGGGTTTTAGGAAATGAAAATTTACTGTCACCCTTCAAAAGAGTTCTAATGATCAATGAATGCCGTTGTATATTACTGCATTTTATTTTTTTTATTTTATTTATTTTTTTTTTTTTTGGTTTTTCGAGACAGGGTTTCTCTGTGTAGCCCTGGCTGTCCTGGAACTCACTCTGTAGACCAGGCTGGCCTCGAACTCAGAAATCCACCTGCCTCTGCCTCCCAAGTGCTGGGATTAAAGGCGTGCGCCACCACCGCCCGGCATATTACTGCATTTTAGAATGTTCTCTGCAACAAATCGCCTATAATTGTTTGGACAGGTTTTCAAAAGAACTGAAATATTTCACAGTAAAAGAGAAATCTTTTCCCATGAAATCAAATAATATGCATGTGAATTGTGTATTTGTGGAAAATATGGATATTGCCACTCATTAACTCAAATTTCAAAGGTTACAGAAAAATATACTTGATATGTTGTGTACACTTTCGTATTAAACACTACAAAGGACAACAGGCAAGACCTGATACAATATGATATTCTGTAGATAGATGGCTGCAATCTTCAGTATACCTAATAATTGTATTGGTGTAACTCAAATGTAAAAATGACACCAAGAAATCTTAATTTCTTATATTTGATTTTCATTTTAAGACAGTCCTGTAATGTTCAGATAGGTGACTGGTCTAATTTTGGCACACATTCACCTATTAATACAGAAACATTTATGGAAAGGTTCTGATTAATTGATAATATTTGAATAAATATGAGTATTCCCTTTAAATTTGATTTTGTTCTCTGTCTATGGTACTAGACATTGAACCAGAAGCCAGTTCAATCTAGGCAAATTCTCTATCCTTCAGCTACATATTTACAAACATTTAAAAACATAAGACACATTAGATACTAAATGTTAGTTAAAACATAAGACATATTAGAAACAACCATGGTAAAAAGCAAGGATACCATTGTGAAAATCACTGAACTATTTCCAGTTGGATTAGACACCAGGTAATGAGCTGAAAACTGAAAGGGCCACACACACCAGTAATCTATAAATTGAATTTTCCAGCTAAAGGAGATTTAAATCCCAAATTAGGTAAGACTTACAGGAACAGATGCCTCCTGTTTTGTGCTGCTTAGCAGCTTCTGGATCTCCAGAGTCTGAGCTGAGTGCAATAATTGAGCCGGCTTCACCCCAGGGCAAGGCTGGATGATTTTGACATATGCTGTGACTATTCTCATATTCATACAGAACTAGTATCCAGAGGGTGGTCTCGCTGCCTGGATCAACTTTTTTGAGAATTTATGATATAAGTTTGATGTTAAGCAGGCTGCCATTGACACAGCTAAAGTTAGCTATGTAAAAAACATTTGATCAGAATTTTACTACAAGTTTGTAGTTGTATAAAAATACACACATCACCATACAGTAAGGTAAAAAGCAATGCTCTTCTTTGAATATGCTTACTAACTTGAGCTATTTCTCAGTTTGCACAGAGGTCATCTCGCATTCCTGATTCCCTGGGTTTGAGCTTCAGCAGTACAAAAAACAGGGTCTTGTGACATGTGTCATTGACTATGCAGGGACCAGCAGATCAAGGTTTTCCTTCACTACATAACAGAAACATGGATTTATCTTAAGTTTGAAGGATATTAAAGAAGATAATGTCAGAACTGTAATTCATTCTTTAAAGAACACTAAAAGTTGGAATCTAGAGATTCTAAGTAAAGGCCTTTCATTTACTAGTAGTAGTTTCATACCAGAATGATGATATTATTGGAATGAATTTATAACAATTAATATAGTCAAGCACAAACTTTTACATATGCCTCACTGTTTGTCTAAACTAGAGCCCCAAGACATCACTGACCAACTGCCCCACAGCCAACTGCCCTCCTCTGTAGGTAGACTTTGCTTTACAGTTGATCATAAATTCCTGTAATTTCACATTTCTAAAGATAGATAAATGAGAGCTCCCAGTTCGGAATCACTCAGAGTCATCATGGGCATTTTCTAAACTTCATAATAACTGCTTTGGGAGATAGAAAGTAGACATGGAAACCAGTAATGAAATGATTGAATGGGGATGGTAAAGAACTGATTACAGATGTCAATATATCTATAGTTACATTTAATTAAAACTGAGTAGGCTAAGGATTTGAGATATGGAAAGGAAACATTATATTTTAAGATGTTAAACAATAGTATTTTAATTTTATTAAAGTGGTGCTCATGTGTTATACAATTACTTCTTCCAAATGACAGAGATACACATTGACTGAGGAGGAGACTCAAAGACTGAGGAAGTAAGGACATATGCTCTACTATGTTCATAGCAGCCTTATTTATAATAGCCAGAAGCTGCAAAGAACCCAGATGTCATTCAACAGAACAATGGATGCAGAAAATGTGGTACATTTACACAATGGAGTATTACTGAGCTATTAGAAAACAATGAATTCATGAAATTCTTAGGCAAATGGATGGAACTAGAAAATATCATTCTGAGTGAGGTAACCCAATCACAAAAGAACACACATGGTATTCACTCACTGATAATTTTATATTAGCCCCAAAGCTCAAAATACCGAAGATACAACTAACAGACCACATGAATCTCATGAAGAAGGAAGACCAAAGTGTGGATGCTTCAGTCCTTCTCAGAAGGAGTAACAAAATACTCATGGGAGCAAATATGGAGACAAAGTGTGGGACAGAAACTGAAGGAGGAACCACCTGGAAACTGTTCCATATGGGTATCCATCCCATGTGCATTCACTAAAGCCAGAACCTGATGTGGATGCCAGAAAGTGCATATTGACAGAACCCTGATATAGTTGTCTCCTTAGAGTTCTGCTGGATCCTGACATATACAGAGGCTAATGTTCACAGCTAACCATTGAACTGATCAACAGGTTCCCAATGGAGGAGTTAGAGAGAAGACTGAAGGAGCTGAAATGTTTGTAATTCCATGAGGAGAGCAACAATACCAACCAACCAGAGCTCCCAGGGTCTAAACCACCAGCCTCGGAGCACATAGGGAGGGACCCACGGCTCCAGCTGTATATGTAGTGGAGGATGGCATTGTCAGGCATAGGTGGGAGAGGAGATCCTTGGTCCCATGAAGGCTGAATGTCCCAATGTGGGGGAATTTAAGGGCGGGAGATGGGAGTGGGTGGGTGAGTGGGGTGGCACATCTTCGTAGAAGCAGGAGGAGGGGGGATGGGTTGGGGGTTTCTGAGTGGGGTCCTGGAAATTAAGAAAGGGGATAGTATGTAAATGTAAATACAATATCCAATTAAAAATGGAAAAAATACTGAAAAAAAAAAGATTCCTAAAGGAAATGTGAGCTTCACTGGCTTCCAAACTCAACATGTTTAGAAGACTCTTCCTTATCATTATTCAGTCAGTGACAATTTCAGAGAAGATGCTCTCATTGTTGATGTGTGCAGCTGCTTACATGTTGTTCTGGGAGCTCCAGGAATGCATCTGTCCAGAGGTGTTAGGAGCAGACTCCTAGCAGAAAGCAGCTATCATGTTTGCAGTCATATCAGGACATATACACTGAAAAGAGACTTGTTTTTCAACAGCCCACAACAGCTGAGCACACTCTGATAAACATCTTGTTTTTCTCACATAGTGACGCCACCTGCAAGGCACACTTGGTAAAGCGTCTTCAGCAGCATTCCCCTGCTTGTGCTTATATATACCCAGGATATCCTTTCAATAAAGTGGAGACTTGAACAGACTCTCTGTCTTGTCTCCATTTTTCGAGTCTCTTGACTTTCCATCCCCACTCTCTCTTTTGCTAGACCCTAACCATCAGACTGGAGCAGCAGCTCAGGCCGGGACACTGAGGCCATCATCCAATCATGTTGCAGATGTAGATGTCTTTTAGACATCCAAGCTCCTTTAACTTTGATCTATCTTCGAATAAGTAACTTCAATAAGTTAAGATATGCACTAAGTTAGGGTTGATGCAACCTTGTCTTTGATATTCTACTGGTGCCCTATTTGGAGTACACAAGTGTTTTGTTCACATAACTATAGGAAAGGCACACAACCTCCAGGACAACTTCTATCATTTTGAAGCATGAATCCAGTAACCTTATTTATAATACTTATAATATCTGTCTACCAAGTTCCAAAACATTCTCCTCACTTCAAAAGTATATACTATACTCAATTAAAAGCGTTATAAGTACAAATGCTCCAAATGTATCAGGCACTGTGACACCATAAAGTAGCATCAATGTGTAGAAAATTACAAGAAAATTTAATTTAAAAAAATTGCAACACTCTCTTTCTGATGAATTATTCCATTTGTATATCACTTAGTGCACACCTATGCATATATATTATGATTATATTATCTTTTTGGCTTTACAATTTGGAAGGAGTATATGTAGGGATGAATCAAATATAACTCATTCAAATGAAGCAGAGGAATTCTTATTTTGTGATGTCATTCCATTTCATTACCAGACTAGCACCTATCCTTAGGGAAGCCTAACCAAAATCTTCCAAAGAGGGAAGTAGATCTTAGGGGTTGCAAAATATTAGCTGATGGCGTACACAAAGAAGCATTGACTCTAATTTCTCAAACTTCAATATTTATACATGGAGTTGCTTTAAAAAATATAACAGTATAGCATGAGATTTTTAGGTGAATTTTTTATTGGATATTTTATTTACAATTCAGATGTGATCCCTTTCCCCATACCTCCACCAACCCACCCAGGAACCCCCTATCCCATACCCCCTCCTCCTGTTTCTATGAGGATGTGACCCCAACCCACCGCCCACTCCCACCTCCCCACCTACGATTTCCCCCACACTGGGGCATCCAGCCTTCACTGGACCAAGGAGATCCTTTCCCCCTATGCCTGACACTGTCATCCTCCCCTACATATACAACTGGAGCCATGGGACCCTCCCTATGTGCTCCTAGGCTAGTGGTTTAGACCCTGGGATCTCTGGTTGGTTGGTATTGTTGCTTTCCCCATGGGGCTGCAAACCCTTTCAGCTCCTTCAGTCTTCTCTCTCACTCCTCCATTGGAAACCCCATGATCAGTTCAATAGTTAGCTGTGAGCATCTGCCTCTGTATATTTCAGGCTCTGGGAGACCTCTAATGAGACAGCTATATCAGGCTCCTGTCAGCATGCACTTCCTGGCATCCCCATCAGAGTCTGTCTTTGGAGACTGCACAAGGGATAGATACCCAAGTGGAGCAGTCTCTGGATGGCCACTCCTTCAGTTTCTGTCCCACACTTTGTCTCCATATTTGCTGCCATGAGTATTTTCTTACTCCTTCTAAGAAGGACCAAAGCAAGCACACTTTGGTCATCCTTGTTCATGAGCTTCATGTGATCTGTGAGCTGTATCTTGGATATTGTGAGCTTTTGGGCTAATATCCAATTAACAGTGAGTGAATGCCATGTGTGTTCTTTTGTGATTGGGTCACTTCACTCAGGATGATATTTTCAAGTTCCATCCATTTGCCTAAGAATTTATAAAATTCATTGTTTTTAATAGCTGAATAATATTCCTTTATGTGTCCATTCCTCTGTTAAAGGACATCTGGCGTCTTTCCAGTTTCTGGCTATTATAAATAAGGCTGGTATGAATATAGTGGAGCATATTCATACCAAAGTCCTTGTTATATGTTGGAAAATCTTCTGGGTATATGCCCAGGAGTAGTATACCTGGGTCCTCAGGTAATGCTTTTTCCAATTTTCTGAGGAACTGCTAGACAGATTTTCAGAGTGGTTGCACCCACCAACATTGGAGGAGTGTTCCTCTTTCGCCACATCCTCACAAGCATCTGCTATCACCTGAGTTTTGCTCTTAGCCATTCTGACTGGAATCTCAGGATTGTTTTGATTTGCATTTCCCTGATGACTAAGGATATTGAACATGTCTTTAGGTGCTTCTCAGTCATTTGAGTTTCCTCAGTTGAGAATTCTTCGCTTAGCACTGTATCTCATTTTTAATAGAGTTATTTGGTTGTCTGGAGTCTAATTTCTTAAGTTCTTTGTATATATTGGATATTAGCCCTCTATTGGATATAGGATTGGTAACGATCTTTTTCCAATCTCTTGGTTGCCATTTTGTCCTGTTGACAGTGTCTTTTGCCTTACAGAAGCTTGGCAATTTAATGAAGTTTCATTTGTCAATTTTTGATTTTAGAGCATAAGACAATGGTGTTCTGTTCAGGAACCTTTCCCCTGAGCCTAGGTATTCTAGGGTTTTCCTCAACTTTTCTTCTATTAGTTTCAGTGTATCTGGTTTTATGTGAAGGTCCTTTATCCACTTGGACTTGAGCTTTGTACAAGGAAATAAGAATGGATTGATTTGCATTCTTCTACATGCTGACAACCAGTTGAACCAGTACCATTTTTTGAAAATGCTGTCCTTTTTCCACTGGACAGTTTTAGCTCCTTTGTCAAAGATCAAGTGACCATAGGTGTGTGGGTTCATTTCTGGATCTTCAAGTCTATTCCATTGATCTTCCTGCCTGTCTCTGTACCAATACCATGCACTTTTCAACACTATTGCTCTGGTAGTACAGTTTGAGGTCAGGGATGGTGATTTCCCCACAAGTTCTTTTATTGTTGAGAATATTTCTCGCTATCCTGTTTTCGTTTTTTACTTTTTTCTTTCTTTTTTTTTGTTATTTCTAATGAATTTGAGAATTTCTTTTGCTAACTCTGTGAAGATTTGGGGTTTTAATGGGGATTCCATTGCATCTGTAGACTGCTTTCGACAAGATGGCCATTTTTATTATATTAATCTTGCCAATCCATGAGCATGGGAGAGCTTTTAATTACCTGAGATCTTCTTTGATTTCTTTCTTCAGAGACTTGAAGGTCTTGTCATACAGATCTTTCACTTGCTTGGTTAGATTCACACCAAGGTATTTTATATTGTTTGTGACTACTGTGAATGTTGCTGTCCACTCCGACCCGCGGAAAGAAACAGCGACACATGGAGTTCTTCTTCCCAACGCAGTTTATTCAGGAACCCTTACATTCTTCAAAAAGCCCCTGAGCCTCTCCTCCACTGCCCTTAAATCCCTCTGCCTTCTCCAATCAGAGCCTGCCACGTCGGTGCATGTGATAGGACAGTGGGTATGGCGAGATCTGATGTTGCCCTATGTAGCAGATGGCCTGATTATGCATAGCAGTGAGCCTATGCAATATTGCCTGTGGGCGTGGCTTCTTCAGGGGCATATGAGGAAGTCAGGTGTTAGCTTCAGGCGCCATTTTGGAATGGCCGCCACACCCGCTTCCTACATGTGAAGGGTATCATTTCCCTGATTTCTTTCTCAGCCTGATTATCCTTCTAGAGGAAGGCTACTAATTTGTTTGAGTTGATTTTATAACCAACCACTTTGCTGAAGTTGTTTATCAGGTTTAGGAGTTCTCTGGGAGAAGATTTAAGGTGACTTAAATATACTATCATATCATCTGCAAATAGTGAAATTTTGACTTCTTCTTTTCCTATTTGTATCCCTTAGACTTCCTTTTGTTTTCTAATTGCTCTGGCTAGGATTTCCAGAAAGTACTATATTGAATAGGTAGGGAGATAGTGGGCAGCCTTGTCTAGTCCCTGATCTTAGTGGAATGGCTTCTCGTTTCTTTCCATTTAGTTTGATGTTAGCTACTGGTTTGCTGTATATTGCTTTTAATATGTTTAGGTTTGGGCCTTGAATTACTGATCTATCCAAAGTCTTTTACCATGAAAGGATGTTGAATTTTGTCAAATGCTTTCTCAGCATCTAGCAAGGTGATAATGTTGGTTTTTTCTTTGAGTTTGTTTACATAGTGAATTACATTGATGGATTTCCAAATATTGAGCCATCCCTGCATTCCTGGGATAAAGCCTACTTGATCATGATGGATGATTGTTTTGATGTGTTCTTGGATTCAGTTTGCAAGAAGTTTTCTTTCTTTGTTCTGTCTTTGTGTGGTGTAGGTATGAGTGTAATTGTGGCTTCATAGACCAAATTGGGTAGTCTTCCTTCTATTTCTCTTTTGTGGAATAGTTTGAGAGAATTGGTATTAGGTCTGATAGAATTCTGCACTAAAACCATCTTGTCCTGGGCTTTTTTTTTTTTTTTTGGTGGGGAGACTGTTAGTCAGTGCTGCTATTTCTTTAGGGGTTATGGGATTGTTTAGATGATTTACTTCCTCCTGATTTAACTTTGGTACCTGGTATCTGTCTAGAAAATTGTCCATTTCATCCAGATTTTCCAGTTTTGTTGAGTATAGGCTTTTGTAGTAGAATCTGATGATTTTTTAAATTTCCTCAATTTCTGTTGTTATGTCTCCCTTTTCAGTTCTGTTTTTATTAATTTGGATACTGTCTCCGTGCCCTCTGGCTAGTCTGGCTAAGGGTTTATCTATCTTGTTGACTTTTTCAAAGAACCAACTCCTGGTTTTGTTGATACTTTGTATAGTTTTGTTGTTGTTGTTATTGTTGTTGTTGTTGTTTTTGTTTCTACTTGGTTAATTTCAGCCCTGAGTTTGATTATTTCCTACCCTCTACTCCTCTTGGGTGTATTTGCTTCTTTTTGTTCTAGAGCTTCCAGGTGTGCTGTCAAGTTGTTAGTGTATGCTCTCTCCAGTTTGTTTTTATCAATGTTTTCCATGTATCTTCTGTATATGAGGTTCTCTCTCCTATCTCTTGTATTTTGTTGGTGATGTTTGTGTCTATGACTCCTGATCTCTTTCCTAGGTTTTCTTTCTCCAGGGTAGTCTCCCTTTGAGATTTCTTTATTGTTTCTACTTTCACTTTTAGATCCTGGATGGTTTTGTTTAATTCCTTCACCTGTTTGATTGTGTTTTCTTGCAATTCTTTAAGAGATTTTTGTGTTTCCTCTTTAAGGGCTCTACCTGTTTAACTGTGTTCCTCTGTACTTCTTTAAGGGAGTTATTTATCTTTTTTTTAAAGTCCTCTATCATCATCATGAGAAGTGATTTTAATTCTGTTCCTGCTTTTCCAATGTGATTGGGTGTCCAGGGCTTGCTATGGTGGGAAAACTGGGTTCTGATGATGCCGAGTAACTTTGGTTTCTGTTGCTATGTTCTTGTGCTTGCCTTTTGCCATCTGGTTAACTCTAGTGCTACCTGCACTAACTGTCTCTGACTGGAGCCTGACTTTCCAGTTACCTTGTTGTGTCAGGACTCCTCAGAGTCCAGATGTCTCTGTGATCCTGTGATCCTTAGCTCTTTGGTGGAAGAACTCCTGGGTCTCAGGCGGCCTCTGCGATCCTGAAATTCTGTTTCTCTGAGTGCAGTGGTTCCTCTAGGATGACCCTGGATATGGTGTCTTAACAGGAGCACACTAGGTAGGTATTAGCTGCTCTTGAGTGGCTCCTCTAGAATGGCTCAGGATATGGTGTCTTTAAGGGAGCAGACCAGGTAAGTATCTGCCCCTGACAATAGGACCAAGCAAGCAGTAGAAGGGAAGTGGTATTCCAGAGAGCAGGGGTTTGTGTGGCTGATGGGTTCTGAGCGCCCCAGGCTCCCAGTTGTAGCTCTGGGGCATAGGGTAGTGGGAGAGGGTTCTTACCCACTGCTCTGAGTGCAGTGACTCCTTTAGGATGTCTCTGGGTATGTTGTCTTCATGGGAGCATACCAGCTAGTTGTCTGCCTCAACCCAATATGTGATTTTTAAGCAAACCACTTTCATCAGAATATTACTAAATCCTTTGTGGGTCATCAGATTCCCTGTATATATTGTTGTTGTCTTTTTTAATTAATTAATTTATTTACTCTACATCTCTCTTTTAGCTTCCCCTCCCTTCCTTCCTCCCAGTCCCCTTTAACTCCCCTTCCTTTTTTCTGCAGTAAAGGAGGAGGTCTCCCATTGATATTGCTTTGTCATATCAAGTTGCAGTAAGACTAGGCATATATTCTCCTATTGAGGCCAGACAAGGCCGCCCAGTTAGGGGAGAGGAATTCAACCACAGACAACAGAGATAGAGACAGCATCTGCTCCTGCTGTTAGAAGTCCCACTTGAAGACCAAGCTGCATAACACACACACACACACACACACACACACACACACAGAGAGAGAGAGAGAGAGAGAGAGAGAGAGAGAGAGAGAGAGAGAGAGAGGGAGAGAGGGAGAGAGGGAGAGAGAGAGAGAGACTAGGTCTGTCTCATCCATGCTTTCTGTTTGGCAGTTTGGTGACTATGGCCCACTAATGTGCCCATGTTCAATAATTATGTATGCATTCTTGTGGTGTCCTTGATCTCTCTGGCTCCTTTAATTCTTCCTCCCTTTCTTCCACAGGATTCCCTAAGCTCTGCCTAATGTTTGGCTATGGGCCTCTGAATCTGTTTCCAGCAGTTGTTGGGTGAAGTCTCTCAGGTGACAGTTATGTTAGCCTCCTTTCTGCACATATAGAAAATATCATTAATAGTGTCAGGAGTTGACTCTCTTTCATGGCGTGGTCTTTAAGCTGAACTAGTCTTGAGCTTGGGTGGCTCTTCCCTCAATTTATGCTTCATCTATACTTGTGTACATCTTTTAGGCAGGTCAAATTGTGAGTCAAGTTTGTGGCTAGTAAATGTCCCAATCCTTCCACTGTAGTCTTTTCTGGTACAGGAGATGGCTGTTTCAGGTTCCATATGCCCCAATTGGTAGGAGGCTTAACTAGGACCACCCTAGTAGATTCCTGGGAGTTTCCATTGTTTTATGTTTCTAGGTCATCCTAGATATTTGATCCCCCCAACAGATCCAGTTCTCTTTACCAGTTAGATCGATCTCTCTCTCTCTCTCTCTCTCTCTCTCTCTCTCTCTCTCTCCCTCTATCTCCCTCCCTCCCTCCCTCCCCCCTCTCTCCATCTTTCCCTCACTTGATGCCATCTGTTCCCTTCCCCACTCCCCTCCATTATTCATATCAACATCATAATTTCAAATAAAATAAATGTTATAAAGAACAGAGAATTGACAAATATGATTACTGATTATCTTTACTTTATTAATGGCTAAACTGCATGGTGTAATAAAGACAAAGGAAGAGACACAATTTCCAGGTTAAACACACATCTTTCCTGTATATAACCAAGCACAGAATCAGTGTGAAAGGTGATAAATTATTAGAAGCACAAAGTATCATGTTCTGGAAATGTCTTTTTTTTCTCGGGGATCTGTAGAAAAAAATCAGTGTGCTCAGTAGATGTGGAATAATGGCACACTTGTTACTGTATTGTTGTTGTGTGATTTAGTAAGATGGAAGGGAAAATATTCAAATGACATTGAATACAATGGGAGATCACTGAAGCGAAGACAATAAAAAGTATGGGAGAGCTTTCAGACTTTCATAGAAAGATAATTAAGTTTTACAAAAAAAAGTCACACTAGGGGCAGACTATATTAGCAAGTTTTGCTACTTGCTTTTAGCCTCCATTTGTCTACTTTTCCAAACTTGCCAGATTTCTCTACATTCTCAGTCATCTAAGGATATAAGGGATGCAAAAATTCCTAAGACACTGACTTTGGTTTGTTTTTTTTCTTTGCCATCTACAATGTGAGTTACCAGCCCTTACCTTTCAAGACCACATTGAATCAGTCATATTGTTCTGACGTTTCTTCCTGAATCAAACCTTGTTTATTCCCAACTTACCCAAGAATCTTCAACATCCAAGAACAGCAAGTGTATCTTACTGCTACATATACTCCAAATACGTCACCTAAAAAGCTAGATTAGCTTCTCCCAAGCAAATCATTTGTTATCATGATCCCCAGAGGCACAGACATCTGTGAAACTGTGGATTCCTGGAACAAAAAGTGTTGAGGAGACATGGGGGAATCTGAAGAGTCTCCATAATATACTTACATAAGTGAACATTAAAAAATGGGGTCAAGTCTAAATGTGTAAAAAGAATACCCGGGATATTACTCTGCCCTTAATTTTGTTGAAGGTTAGAGAACTAAGGCTGTTGTCATTAGAGTACTGAATCTTAGGCACTGGGTTATTGTACAGTTTTCCTTTATTTACATATGTATTTTTGTTTTAAAAGCAAATGATGGGATTTTGGAGGAACAAAGATGTGAGAAATGTATGCCTTAGCAACTATTTTAATATTACTGATAATAGAATGGCTTAGAGTAGTTTTAGTTACCTGTATTTCCTATCAAATTAGAATAATAATATTTCAATATATTATTGAAATTTTATTTTCCTGTGTTACAGATTTATATTTTGCTATGTTACCTGAAGTTTATTCGAGTTTGCACAAATATCATAATGGTCTGCTGTGTACTTTGAAGACTTAATTTCAGAATGAATATTTGTTTCAAAAGGCATCCAAGTGATATAATTCTTTACTATACATTTGTTTTTAAAATTACACATTAGCAAGACTTTGCTAAAAGATAAATGTGTAATGAAGACCAAAAGCTCTCTAAACACTTTTAGCCCTGCTTCCCAGAAATTCAGAATCAATGGAAAATTCCTAGACTCTTCCATCAGCCATTAATACAAGAAGTAATATTTCTATTCACACTACAAGTAAGCACACAGCTGAGGATTAGCTCTACAGGACAGTATGCTCTCGTCCTTGCCTGCTATGTGCAGGGCCCAGGTTCCAGCCTCTGTAATAACAGAAAACCTGTTTACTGACAAGGTGTGCCCAAACTTTGATATTACAGTACAAAGTTGTCATTTCCCCAGTCCATGCTCTAGAATCACAGCCAATACATTGTAAAGCGTGCTTATAAGAGGAAGAATTTATTGCAACTCATAAAAAAAATGAAAGAAATCAAGTTGCTTCTTCCAATGTGACAGAATTGCTGCTAAATTCTACATACTTATCTGTTATAATGTGTTTCACCCAGAGAAAACTATACTAGAAAAAAAGCAGCCGAGTAAGTCCCAGGCTATGCATTAGAAGGACATCTGCATAAAACTTCTTATAAACAGTATTTTGGGGAGAAATTCCGTTAAGTGAACTTCTAGGTTATATTTTATCCCTCATATATTAATTTTTCTATAAAATAATAGAAATATTAAAACACATTCAAGCCTATACCAAAATAATAATTTACAATGAGACTTGTGATGCTTGAGGTTCTTATTTAGTAAATTGTAAAGGAAAGAAATTGTTTTATATATATATTTTTTTTGCAAATTTTTTCTATCACATTATACATATTCATTGACTCCAAGCTTGTTAGAGATTAAGCAGCTAATATTTGCCATTATCTGAAGATGTGGACCTAAAACTTTGAGAAGGGTGTCTATTTTTTTCCAGGTGCTGTAAGTCTAAGTTGGCTTTATGGTAATATTAAAGACCATGGCAACATCACTATAGAACATTATCTTTCCATGTTTTGAAATTTATGGAAGTACATTGACTTTTAATCTTAATCTTTTTGTTGGTTTTTGCTGTTTACTTGTCTATAAAGAAGTATAAAACATACAGAGCAAAGATGATTATGGCTTGCTGATGGCAGATATTTCCACGCTCAATCTCATCAATCTCATTCTTAATAAAGTGAAGATTGTAGAATTCCCCAATAATTCTCGTAAAAGAAACATCAGTTGCAAATGTTTCAGCTTCTATTTTCTGTGTACATATCAAAAGGTTTGTTCTCAGTTTTGAGGCAATGTTTGTGCACAATATCTTTCTTAGACTTTGTTGGGACAAATAATTTGCTTGCCAGGCATAAGATGTATATTAAGCTCTGATCAGAAGAAGAACATTTGTGCCATGTTACTTGTCCCTATGGTCTGTGATCTAGTATAATATTCATACATCCAAGGAATATTAAGTTAGTCAGAATAACTGTGAATTCTGTTATGATATTTGTTGTGACAAGAAATGTTAGTGAACCCCAAAAGGACGACCAAGGAGCCGATCCTGATGCAATCACATTAGGATCTCTTTATTGAGCTTGGGCTCACCTCCAATCCTTGACACAGCAGGAAGCCTCATTTTAGGCAATGATTTATAGAGGCAATAAGAAGGTATCTATCCTAGAAGACATCTGATTGGGGGGCCATTGTTGCCTTTAACATAATTGGCTGGTGCTGGGAGGCAAAACATAGACTTAACTTTGCTTTCTTCCTGATTGGTGATTGTTAGGAAGTGAAGTGTCAGGGGCAGGCTTATAACTTGGAGGTGCCGATTTGTTGGGGAATAACCTGGAAAGTGGTGCTAGATGAAAGTTTTGTTGGGGTCCAGAGGTTTAACCTGGAAACTGGTGCTAGACACAGGCCTTGTTGGAGGGTAGATTGGAAATATGTGTTAGGTACTGACCTGTTAATTAACTTGAGTTCAACCTTAGGTCATTTTCTCTAAGATGAAGTCTCAACACAAAAGATCAGGTCTCTCAATATTAAGCAGAAGTTTAAAAAGGAACATATTTGTAAGAAAACTATATTTTACAAAATAACCTTTAATTTTAATGATAAATTACAGATATTTATTAAATTATATATCGATTATTAAAATGAGAAGGTTTTGCTAAAATTCAGAATAAATGAAAGAACTTCTATTCAGCATATACCAAACCTTCCTGGATGAAGTTCATGATGCAAGACACTTAAATAAACTATAAATTCACTATTCCTTAATACAAGACTCAAGTATTAATTAGTAACATCAATGTCTTGATTTAAAATGCAGGTACATATCTGTGCAAATGGTTGTGTGTGTGTGTGTTGCATGCATGAGTGTTCTTACATGCTACAGTGTACATGTGGAGGTCAGAGGAAAACTTGTTAAAGTCAAGTTTCTTCTTCTTTGTGAATACTAGAGAATAACCCCTCCCTCCCATAAATGCTTTATGGTCTGAGGATTATGTAAACTTTTGTACTATTATATATGACAAATAGTTGTAAAGCAGCTAGATAAGTTATTAAGTGTACTCAGGGAGCAATGACCAGAACGAGTGAGGATCTTAGCATGCACACAACAAGCTAGATGCTCCAAAATGTTTATAATGTGAGGTGTAGCTCCAGGTCTGAGAGATTCAAATACTGCTTCCAGTTTCTGTTTGCTAACAAGCAAAAACACATCTGCAAACACACATGTGTGTACACTTACATAAGCATACACATGCATACATCATAAATAGAATCTTTAGATTATGTTTGGAAAAATTCAAACTAAAAACAGCTTAAAATAATAATCAGCAAATTTCAATTTTTTTGAATTAATTTTTCTACAATCATGATATTACTTAACAGATGTCTGAAAAATTGTTTTTTTTCAACACAACAACTATTGCTTTATTTTGGATTTTATAGGTCAATATATTCACAAAAGTTTATAAGACACAGTATTCTAGGGACAACATTGAAATTCATACATGCCTATCTCTTTTATCAATACATTTTTTTGCTATTTTTATTGAAATGACTAATATCTAGGAGAAATAATCTGTTTCAAAAGATCAAGCTTCTTATAGTGTTATGCTCTTTATACTTAATGGAAGCATTCATTGTCTCTCTGAAGAAATCACTAATTTGATCTGTTTTTGACCTTAAAGGTGAGAGTATATTTCTGCTTTTCCTTCCTAATGCTTTATACATCTATTATTTCACAAATACAATGTATTTTGAATAACTTTTTATTTTTATAAAAATGCTAACTATTCTGTGGGGAAAGATATATCTCGTTTCCCTCTTCTGTTGTTAGCTACTTGGTGAATGACACATTACAAATAGAAATATATTTTTGATTGAGTCAAAACTTATGAGGTAAAATGTATGAAAACAAGTATTTGGTAAAATGAAGTTCTATCATTGCTTATGAATACATGCATAGCTTTGTATAACATTTTTTTCAATCCACTAAATGAGAGAGTAAATATCTATGTAGGCAAGAAGAGCTCAGGTGTTTCTGTCCCTGGTGTGCTTTTTCTTACTTTACAGACAGATCCACAAACCACGATCTCTACAAAAGTCAATTACAGACAAGTCTTATGGAGCAGCACTCACAGGCTATTTAATGAGAGTCATTCTGGGCTTTTTTCATTCCAGCAGAACATGACTCTATTCCTGAGGAAAGCTGAAGTCTGTTAACCTACATGTCCTTACATTTGCCTCATTAAAACATTGTGTATCAGATTAAGAGCCAATTAATGCAGCTTTATTACAATGCATGGACAAAAGATAGTCACAAAACATAAGGGAATGGCTGCATTTTATCACTAAAATTAAAAAGCAAAAATACCAAAATGTTTACTGTTCTTTCACCAATGCTTTTTTATCCCAAAAGTTTATATTTTTGTTTCCTTTGATTAGAACTATGACATATGCGAAACAAAATGGAGTACATGACACCTCCATCAGAAGCAACCTGGAGGTATGCAATCCATTGCTACTGTGTCCACAGATATGGACATCTGCATAATCATGTCTTCAGAGAAAAGTCTAATAGAACAAAAGGAATGTCTTGAGGTAGGTCAATTCAAAAGGAGAGCTTGAGAAATTCAAAGTACACTTTCATATTCTTGAGTTACTCTGATATAGGGAAAACAAATATATGATTTATGATTGAGCAAAGGGACTTATTTCCAGTCTCTTTTCAATGTCTTTGGACCTAGAAGTGAAATATAATATATAGCACACTCTGGAATTTTGATTGGCTAATAGTGCATAAATTGTGTCTTGAAAGTTAGAGGTAATGAGTAGTGCAGTGTGTTCATAGGGTTAAGCCAAATTCCCACATCAAATGTCAGTGGAGCCCCAGTCACACTAGATTCTGGACTAACACAAAACAGATATAGCAAAATGATTGTGAATGTTATATTTGATATTTAAGCATTGCTGAAAAAAAACATGAAGTTTTAATATCATAATCCAAAGAAATCTTATGTGAGAAAGGGGGTATGATTCTTAGCATATTTTTGCTCATTTCGGAACGATTATGTATTTGTAAGCAAGCTGTTATAGTGTATCTCATAAATATAATATAATCAGTTTAAGGTAAAATGCCCTGAAACAGTTTTGATTAGGCTGAGCAGCCCCAACAATGCCAGAAGCCAAGGCTGACTCTGTGGGTCCTGCCCTCACATTAGGATTATGCTCACTGATCACCTCAGGGCCATCTGCTACATCACAGCTTAAATCACAGGCTCCCTAAAAGCCTGTGAGGTGGAACTGACAGCTGTAGCTTGTACTGTTTCTCTAAAGGGCATGCTGAGGTTGACTTAACAAAGAATTGTGCTTATCCTACTGTTTCTGTTTAGAGACATGGTACACTCCAAGATTCATCCTTTGCTTTTTCATTATATTTCTTTCTTTACTGACAGAGAGAATCAGATGAATGCATATGATAGAACAGGTAAATATACAGCTATTTTATATTTGTGTATCTTCATACATCTGGGTGCATGCATGCTCACATGTAGCTAGAAAAATACTTATTTGGTACCTGAAATTTTCTTACTGCAGGATAATTATATTGTTTAAAGTATCACTGCTTTTATAAGCTCTTGAAAGAAAACATGCATTAGGTATTGGTTTTAGCAAACATTTCCCTATTCTACTTGAGATTTGATTATACTCAAACTGAAATGGAAATTTATTTCATAAAAATATCTAATAAGCACATTGCCAAAATAATCCTTTAGAAGTAAACATATAATGTGTGCAAAACAAATCACTGTAGAATACACGTTCCTTTGTGTGTGTTATGAAATGAAAGTGAAACATCTGAACTCTTTTCTTTGAATAATGTTTAAGAAATGTTCTAGTTATTTGTTTCAACAAAATGTATTAAACTCAAAGAAAAAAGTACTATAGGTATAAATTTCTAAGTGATGAAATTTGTGTTACTCTCTACAATTATTTGACTTTGTTAGATTTTTTATTGCCATGAAAAAAACACCATGACCAAAACACAAATCAGACAGGAAATGTTTTCTTCAGTTTACACTTTCATACTGTTCATCATCAAAGGAAGTCAGGATAGGAACTCAGGAAGGGCAAGAACCTGGAGTCAGAAGCTGATGTAGAGGCAGGCCATGGAGGGATGCTAGTGACTGGCTTGCTCCAGATGGCTTGCTCAGCCTGGTAGCTTTCAAAATACAGGACCATAATCCCAGGAATTTAGAACCACCCACAATGGTCTGGTCTTTCCCCATCAATCACTTATTAAGAAAGTACCTTACAGATGAATCTCAAGGAAGCCTCTTCTCAACTGAAGCTCCTTCCTCTTGATAACTCTCATTTGTGTATCAAGTTGATATAAGACTAGTGATCACAGTCTTTCAGATATTATATTTCAGACTTGATGGTACATTTCAAAAACTTGTACAAAATTTTAAAATGTATTTATTTTATTATATGTTTTGAATGTTTGTCTACATATACAATACATGTATGTCGTTCTGACCAAGATCAGAATATTTAGTTCTTTGGATCTCCAGAACTAGAGTTATACAGAATTGTCAGTTGCCAGTGGGTGCTAGGAAATAAGGTCAGGTCTGAGCCTGCAGCTCTAGTTCACACACACACACACACACACACACACACACACACACATGCGTGCACACACACACACACACATACACACACATACACACACATATGTGTTTGTGTAAATATGAATATATGAATATGTAGGGGCTAAAAGCAAAATACTAAAAGATCTAAATTACATCATTTTGTGTGATATGTATTTTACCTTTATTGTAAACACTATTTCTTCCATACTGTCTATTCTGATTAAGTTTTCTTCTTTTTGTCTCTTCCCAGTTACGCCAGACCTCCCTTTGCATCCAAACCACACATTTTCTATCATTAAAAAACAGATATGCATCTAAAAATAAAATAAGATAAAATTAAATTAAAGATACAAATTTTGTCGAGCAAAAAAATCTAGCATTCTAGAAAATATAAAATAACATCTTATCTCTTTCTAGACCTGAGAAATACTAAGCAACTTCAGGGCCCAGCCTTTCCCTGCTCGTCCTACCCTCTCCTTTCCTTTCCTTTTTGTTCTCCGTTCCTGACTTTCTGTAATCTCTTCTTCTGCTTTATCTAGTTTTTCTCAGAAGATATCAAAATCCATTTACTTTGATTACACTAAAAACAATTTAATAGATGGTCTAAAATAAACTTGTGAACTCGTTAGCTATTTAAAACAAACATACATATTATTTTCTACATGTGTTTTAATGTTACTAAATTATCTAGACAATTTATAGTCTGTCAAAATCCATTAGCCTTAGACATAATGCTGAGCAAGCTCTGTAGCAATATGCCCTCGCATATCTTCCAGGCAAGACATCTTGTAGGTCAAGGTTTTGTGGCTGGGTTGAAGTTTATGTTTCTGTTATTTTACCCTTCACAGTTACTTTCAGAATAAACAGATCCAAACATACCTGTGAGGGCTCCAAGTAAGTACCACCTTGACTTCTCCATGTTCAGTTAGTTATGTGGATGTTTTTCCTGAAATGGGGTCCAGCTTCCAGTTTGCTGAGAACAGCCCTTTGTCTTATCAGTTGGCCCTAGATGTTTGGGATTTCTATGGGGACCTCTGAGCTAACTCAACTGCATACAATTCAGTCCTGCCACTGAAGGTCTTAACTGGTTTTAAGAAATGTCTTGTTGCAACTTCTTATTCTCATTACTAGGTGTCCTCATTAGGTCCAGAGTGTTTCCACTACACTTGGTTTCCATATCACATGACAAATTATGACAAACTCACATCTTTTCTCCAAAAACTCCTTTCACACTATCTTCTCAACATAATCCTCCCACCCTCCTTCCCTACCCAGCCACACTGTAAAATCTATTCTGGTTCCCCTTTTGGGGAGATTCTGGATAACCCCTACACTCTTATTTACCTAACTTCTCTGGGTCTACATATTATAGTTATCTTGAACTTAACAAATAGTATCTCCTTATATGTGAATAACACTGTATTTGTTTCTCCGTGTCTAGGTTACCTTATTCAGGATGGTATCTATTCTTCTTATCCACGTTTGCCTGGGAAATACAAGATGTCATTTTTAAACAGATGAGTGTTACTCTATTGTGTAAATGTACCATAATTTGTTTCTGCATTCTTCTGTTGAGAGATACTGACTGTATCAAGTTTCTGACTATTATGAATAAAGCGACAGTGAATATTGTTAAGCAAATGTGCTTAAGTAGGATGATACTTCCTTTGGTTGTATGCCCAAGAGTAGGATATGCCCAAGAGTTGGACATAGTGGTACATAGATTCCCAATATTCTTGGAAATTGAATTTTCAAATTCTGAAGTGGAAACTTCTGGTTTGTTTGGAAAGTCAGTTACTTCAATTGATGTTTTGCTGAGGCACAAAGGTAAAAGGATGTTTTGCTAAAGTAGACACATGAAAGAATGTTTTCCTTAAGCAGGCACAGTGAAAGGATGTTTTGTTATAATGGACATGTGAAAGGGTGCATGATAAGGAGTATAAATACGAACCCACAGTCAGTGGGAGAGAGCATTGGCTTAGTTTGCTCCACCTCACTATTTGCTAAGAACACACAAGTATTGGTTCACCTTATGTAGCTTTGTTGAACTCCCCTTCTAAAAAGGCTGCCATTGAGAGAAACTTGCCCAAGAACAGCTTGTGAAGTTCCTGCTGCTTCTAGACACTTCTGCAGCCTCACTTTGGGCCTGTTGGCAAGTCTTGAAGTTTTGTCAGGATTGAACCACAGCTGCTGGTTCGTGTGTGGTTTCTGCTTACCTAGAGAACTAGACTGTAACTGCTGGTTCATATTTAGTGTTTACTACGGGACTGAACTGCTGACAAATAAGATCGAGTCTGCCCCCAAAGAACTCTCATTAAACATGTCTAATTCTGTCATATCCTAATAACTTTACTCTTCCACTATCTCTGGAGGGAGGTAGGCAAAAGGAGATGTTGAGCATTTTATTAAAAGTAGGTTGCCAAAAATTTATGCCTACATTGCCCTATTGACTTTCATAGTGGCTGAACAAGGTTCTACTCCTAAGAGAGATGGAGGATTGCTCTGCTTGCTCCACATCTTGGCTAGCATGAACTGTCCCTTGTGTTTTGATCTTAGCCATTGGACATGTTTAAAATGGAATCTCAAAATAGTTTGATTTAACTTCCCTAATTGTTAAGGATGTTAAACAATTCCTAAAGAGTTTTTCAGCCATTTGAGATTCTTCAGTTGAGAATTCTGTGTTTAGATCTGTATACCATTTTTTTGCATTATTTAGTTGTTTAATATCCAGCTTCTTGAGTTATTTATATATTTTCAATGTCATTTCAATATCATAAGTGGAGTATACATAAAAACATTTTTGCATTAAGTGGGTTGTAACTATGTCTGATTGACAGTCTTGATTTTGTAAACTTTCCCATTTCAGGAGGATCCACTTATTAATTTTCAATCTTACTGCCTTTCTATCAGTATTGTATTAAGAAAGTGGTGTACTATGCCAATGTGTTCAAAATTATTTCTTAATTTCTATTCTATCAGGCTTAATATATCTACTTTTTGTTGTTGTTGTTGTTGATGAGGTCTTTAGACCACTTAAAACTTTTAACCACACATGGTGATAGCTACATGCAGATATTTTTTGAAGATGCTTTTTTTTCAGTGTATATTTTTGCTTCTTTATCAAAATTCAGATGTCCATAGGTATGTGGATTTAGGTCAGGGTATTTAATTTTGTTTCATTGGTCAGTGTATCAATTTTTTTTGCAAACATCTTTTTAAATTTTTTTTATTATGACCTTGTAGAACTTGAAATTAGGGATTATGTGCCACCAGTAGGTTTTTTGTTTGATTATGTTTGTTTGCTTTTTTTGTTTAGTATTTTATCCTTTTGTGTTTTTCTTTCTTCTTCTTTATTGTTATTGTTTAGTAAAATTTTAATTGCCTGATTTATTTTGTTATGTATTGTTTTGTCTGTCCATATGAAGTTGAGAATTTTCCTTTCAAGGTCTGTAAAGAACTGTGTTAGTATTTTGATATAGACTGCATTGAAACTGTAGAGAGATTGCTTTTGGTAGGATGGGAAATCTTTATCATCTGATATCTTCTTCAATTTCTTTCTTCAAAGACTTATTAAAGTTTTTATCATACAAATTTTTCACCTATTGGTTAGAATTACACAAAGATACTTTATAATTTTTGAGGATAGTAAAAGTTGTCTTCCCCTTATTTGTTTCTCAGTTTATTTTTCAATTTGTATATAGTATTGAAAATGATTTTTGAGATAATCTTGTATTCAGCCACTTTTCTGAAAGTATTTATCAGCTGTAGAATTTCCCTGGTGTAGTTGTTTAGGTTGTTTAGGTATACTATCATACCATCTAGAAACAATAATTTGGCTTCTTCCTTCTTAATTTGTATCACCTTGATCTCCTTTAGTTGTCTTATTACATTAGGTACAGATTCAAGTACTATACATAGTAGATATACAGAGACTGAATAACCTTGTCTTGTTCTTTATTTTAATGTACTTGCTTTAAGCTTCCCCTAACTTATTCTGAGCAAGTTGGCTTGACATAGATATACATTATAGTGTTTATGTAGGTCCAGTGTATCTGTAATCTCTTTGGGTTTTTATCATGAAGTTTTAGATTTTATCAAAGGCCCTTCTGAATCTAATCAGTGATAATAATTATGTTTTCTTTCATTTTTCTTTATGTTTGATAAAAGGGCAGATTAGATCTACTGTTTGTTGTATATTGAACCAACCCTGCAGGTCCATGATGAGTCCTCCTTGAGTATGGTGGATGATCTTCTTGTTATTTTGGATTTCGTTTGCCATCATTTTATTAAGTATTATTGCATCTATGTTCATAAGAAATACTGGTCTGTAATTCTCTTTATTGAGTTTTTATGTGGTTTGGTATCAGGATAAGTGTGGCCTCAAACACTGAATTATTTGGTGTTCCTTCTGTTTATATATTGCAGAATAATTTGAGGAGAACTGATGTTAACTATTTTTTGAAAGTCTGCTAAAATTCTGCATAAAACCTATCTGGATTTGAGGGTGTTTGTTTGTTTGTTTGTTTTTAAGAAGTTTTAATGGCTGCTTCTCTTTCATTAGAGGTTATAAATCTATTCAAAAAGCTTATTTGATCTGGTATTTCTTTGTAAGGAGTACCTTTTGAGAAAATCATTCAGCTTAGTGAAGTATATATTTTTTTTTACGTTATCTCCTTGTGATTCTCTGGAATTCTTCAGTGACTGTCACTAAGTACACCTTTTTATTTCTGATTTTGTCAATTTTAATATTATTATCTGATTTTTAAATTAGTTTGGATAGAGTTTGTCTATCTTGTTGATTTTCTAAATGAACTGTTATTTCATTGATTGTTTCTCTTTTATTGATTTTAGCCTTCAAGTTGATAATTTCTTGCCGTCTATTCCTCTTTGGCGTGATTTGAAGTCTGTTTTGTTAGATACTAGAATGACTACACCAAATTTATTCTTAGGTCCATTTGCTTAAAATAATTTTCTAATAATTTACAATGAAGCAGGAAGCACGGGGCTTATATGGATTTATTCCAGGTGCTCTGCATGTATATTGCAGTTATTAGCTTAATATTTATATGGTGTTCCTGAGTGTGAGGATCTCTGGGTTTCTGTCTCTTGTGACTGTTCTTAGAACATTTTTCTTCCTGTTGGGTTGCTGTGTCTTACTTTGATATCATGGTTTTTGATTTGTCTTGTTGTATTTTATTTTGTTAAATTTTGTTGTTATCTCTTAGAAGCCTGTTCTTTTCTCATTAGAGATAGAAATGGAGTGGATCCAGAGTGGAGAGGAAATGGGAAGAAACTTGGAAAAATAGATGGAAGGGAAACTATAGTCAGGATGCATTGTATGGGAATAGAATCTATTTTGAGTAAATGAAAAAAAAAAAGAAGGCTGAACAAAGCAAATGAAATTTCATAAGGAAAAGTCTATACTTAGCCCTATAGGGGAAAAAAAGTTCAAACATTTTTATATGTATAGGCATATCAAACTCTCAACATACATCAAAACATATTTTGAAATTATGTAAATGATGTTATCTTTGGGTTATTCAAACAAATACAAAGATACTTCATCCTCATATGTGATGAAAATATTTTCTATTCCAATGACAAATAATAGTAAAACAGTGTTCTCTGACTTACTGTTATACTTCAAATATTACCAGGAAGCTTAAATTGGCAATTGTAATTGAGAATATCACAGTGATAAAATGTTCAAACTTTATATATAATTTAAATAACTTCAATATGAATATTAAGAATATCACTGATAAATAGTTTTCTATTAAATTTTTCTAAGATTCTGCGAAGTGCTTATTAATACTGAAATAGGCCTTCAGATATTAGCAGGCCCTAGGTCTTAGCATAATGGATGCCAGGATGGAAGTACCATTCAAGCCTTCAAATCCAGGATGTCAGTAGTACCTGCTAAAAAGAATTCAAAGACATAGTCCGTCAACATCTATAGTTCTAGAAAAGTTCCTACATGCACTAATAAATAAATTGTGGCTTCTATAGTTTCACTTCTTCCCAACTTTTGTAGATAACTGAGATGTGTCAACTCAGGATGTCTGGTTTGTGTTTAACATCCCACCCTTTGAAAGAATAGGGACTATACTCAGTCTGGAAAACCCAATGGAATTATCAGTTAGGTGATATTTTCTACTGTCTTGAACTCATGTCTGGATAGTCTTCTTTAGTGAATACACTAATACAATACAATCTTAGATGAATCAGAATTTCTATACATTTTGTAGAATGAAAAAAAATGAAGAAAAGTTTGATTATGTTCATTGGTATATTTACTAAACAAAAATATGAAACATGAAGAAGTTGGAGAACTTGAATTCTCTTTTATAACCTTCTTAGAAAGATTGGACCAGAATTTGATGATAAGCCGTGTTCCTCTAGAAAGGTCAATTATCTTTCTGGCCTTTTTGCAAAACTGTTGGTAATAGATTTTTTTCAGAGGGTCATCTATTTGAACTCTTTCTGAGATATATCCGTAGTTATATTAGAAAGTTTTATTGAGACTTCAGGGTACCTCCTTGATGAATTGATGAGGATATATTTAAACGAATATGTAACCATAATATAATTTCTTTGCTGATAAGAGTTCAGGAGCACACCATCCTCTGTAAGGTCATTTCGAGTTGGCAAAAATCCAATTTGCTCTAAGCTATTTTAGCACTTAGAGCACATGCTGTTAGATCACTCTTTATGATCAAAAGTCAACCTGTCTGTGACATATTTGTCTAGTCATTCTTCATGTATATAATTCTGTTATAAATAACATTGAAGGTACCAAGATATGATGGGAGACATGTATAGCGCAGTTTTAAGGATGAACGATCATATTTTATATCAATAACATATGATACATAAGGGTGCTTCCTTTTCATAGATTCAGGACAATGAATTAAAAACTAAAGAACTTGTGCATTCTCAAATGAATATATTCTAGAGCGAAGATTGAACTTCAGAGTCAGCTTTCTTTTCTGTTTTTTTTTATTAATTTGATTGTATCTGTTTTTTTTATTAATTTGATTGTACTAAGGATTAAATACAGTGGTGTGTGCATAACATGTAAGTACAACACCAATTACCTCTGATACATATCTATTATCTATTTTCTTTATTAATGGATGTCTCTTACATATGTAATACAAAATAACAAAGAACTGGCTGAATTGCTGGGATCTGAAGAATACAACATTTCACAACTCTTCTTGGACATTACTGATAATTAACTCTGAGAATAACTAAGCTTCGGGTCATTTTTGATCCTCTGTTTTTCTTACAGCTACCATGGAACACCTAGGCATGATACTGAATCTCATTAAGGTACTGTTCCCTTAAGGAATTTAAACAGGAGACCTGGATTTTCCCCTGTCAGTCATTAAAAACAAAGGTGAATCTGCTTTCAAATTCTGTCTTGAATGCCCTTCAGTCACTATTCAGTCTATCACATATCCTGGCCACTTTCACATATTTTTTCTTCAATGCTGTAAATCTTAGTTACTGCCCGCTGCAGCAATCTGTTATTGTGTTATACTATTCTATCAGCATGAATAACGGTAAAGGGATAAAGTTGGTTCTAAATAGATCTCCAAACGAACATTATTCACTTGAGTTTACATAACATTATGTTTAAAATAGACTGAGATTGATTCTCCCCAACACAGTCTATCAGTTATTAAATATCAAGTAAATATTGCCACTGTTATTCTTGCTATTCTCACATATCCCACAGATCATCATGTTAGGTATTTAGTAAAGATGAAATTTTCATCATCTCTCTTAATCAAAATAAAGCTGTCTGATATAAATTTCATAATGCACATTGAATCCAGAAACAGGGAGAATTTTGATGACATTTTCTTTAAGTCAAATCATTACATGCTAGGTACATTTACTAACTCTGATTTAAAAAATACAACTCCAGAACCCATGCGGTCATTAGTGTAACAGAAAATACAATTGCAGTTGTGAAACAAAAAGTATTTTACCCATAAATTCTACAGAAATTATACCTAGATGAAATACAAATTTCTGCACAAGCAAATACTGCTCATAATAAAACTTTATGGTTTTTGTTTGTTTCCTATTTTTATCCAACTCAATAGATAAGCTTAGAATGTTTTCACATTTTGCCTAAATATGGGATACAAATGGTTTTGGTAGAAACTATAAGATCACACATCCTAATAAAACATACACTGGGTTTCAGGCAACCCTGAATGATGACTACAATGTCTACAACTCTCATATTAAACAGTATTTTTTAAATGTCAACAAGTGGAAAAATGGGATTTTGAGATATTTTGTAGGTCCATATTTTCTGATAGAACAATGTTATTCACCAAAAATTAGTAATGATGCCTATGACTCTTAAAGTCCCTTGTCAACCTGATAAACATTTATAATCACCAGCGGTGTGCTTCTGAGAATACCGGTGAGGGATTGCCTTCTTAGTAGATGTGAGGAAATCCATCTTCATTGTATGCCGTACCAGCTGGAGCTCTTGCACTGCATATATGGGGAAGAGATAATTGAGTACTGGCATCCATTCATTGATTGCTCCCTGCTTCCTCTTTTTGGATGTGCTGTGTCGACCTGTTTCAAGTTCCTTGACTTCTCTGTCATACTAATACTGCACTGTGAATGTGAGTCAAAGTAAAGACCAACCTCATTCCTTAAGTTGTCTTTGTCAGGGTATTTTATGTCAGTGGGAAAATAAACTTAAATACATCTTGTTATGAAGAAGGTGGTCTGTGGTATGATGACTTCTGCTACTCTTAAGCTATTGGAAGAAAAGTTTTGTGTGAGTGTTTGGAACTGTGTTCAAGAAAACTGTTGAACACCATAAATAGAGTTTTGTAGAATATTCTAGTGGTGCTGGAAAGACAAGGATGATAAGGGAAATGTATGCAGCAGCAGAGTCCTCAGCTAGTGATGTTTTAGAGGGGATCAAATACTCTACCAGGAAATGGGCTGGGTGACAGTCATGTGATTTTTATAACAAGAATTAGGCTTCATTCTGTTCATTTCCTGAAAACCTGGTGATATCTTAAGCATAAAAAAACTTCTTGTGCTGCTGGACTTTGGACCTGTTTTAGTATTACTCTATGTTATTCTGTTTTGGAAATGTAAAATTTAATACGTTGGAGTTTATGGTGTTTTGCTTTATTTTGTTTTTGTTTTTTCTTGCTGTTAGTGTATTTAGTTTTTGTGACATTTGATATGTGGAGATATGCAAAAGATGGTGAAATAGTTTGTTTGGAGAAGAAAAATATTTAAGACAGCAGACTTACACTAAAGTAAGTCCTTTTGGACTGACACTAAAGAGCTAACTGCTTCTGAAAAAAAGTCTCTTGTTCTATATCAGTTCAACAGGGTTTCTGTCATCAGAGAACTCCACTGTTCATTGAAGACAGAATACTTTGTTTGATGGAGTTCCGTGATTTTGAAACCCTATACCTAGAAAAGTGTTTCCCTTGGGCAAGCACACAGAAGAAAAATCAATCATTTTCCAAAGGGACTAGACTACATTTTAAAATATATGCTGACCTATGCAGTGTTGGCTCATGACACTGATATATGATTTAGAGCCTCATGTATTCTAGGCCCTTGTTTTACAATCAGCGTCACCCATTTTATGCATATACATAGATATATGCAATCTTAAAGTGCCTTCAGAGAAGCTCTGCGAGACCAATGTATGGAACTCTAAAAATGAATTCTCAACTAGAGTAGAGAGCATAGGATATTGAATATAACAGGATCATGGAACATGGATTTTATCCATTGGGATTGATCTAAACCAGAATAGAAATTACCTGTACTACAGAAAACAGAGCAGGAAATGTAAAGTAAATTAAGCCTTTATTATTCCAGTTGGTTACATTGTAGGTCAAAGGTATTGCACATGGAACTGTGGGAATTGCCTCTTGCACTGCTAGACGCTGAATCTGTTTTGGTATTACTGTGTTCTCAATTATTTCCTTTTGGAATAGGATCATTTACTCCTGTTATTCTGTTTTGAAAACATGAAATTTAATATTTTTGCTTCTATGTTTCTGTACTTCCTTTGCTGTTAGTATTTTTTTTGTTTTTTGTCTTTGTTTTTGTTTATTTGTTGTTGTTTTTCTTTAAATAGGAGCTCTGTATTATGAAAGTTCACAAACTTTGGACATGTAAAGTGTTAGCATTTTATACACTAGGGGAACTTATAAAGTTGAACTGATTGTATTCTGTTACAGCATGATTGCATGATTCTAAGCCTATAGGAGGAGGAAGATTATGGTAAAGAAAGGATGTATTTGAGTGTCAACATGACAAATAATATATAACAATAACTAGCATTCATTATCAAATTTAAATAAAATGCAGTTACCTTAAATATGAGCCTCTAAAATCAAGATGGTAAGCTTGATGAAATTATTTGATTTGAGTATACTCATCTTTAATGTAAATAGGGCCTTTCCTATGGAGGAAACCAGTTTACATCTAGAATCTATACATTGATTGATGTTTTCTGGTTATCCGGTTGGATGTTTTCAGCTGTGTCAAGATGCTGCACCTTGTCTGCCCCACCATGATAGATTATAACTGAAATTCTTAGCCAGACTATACCCTGTCTTTGACAGGGTAGTTAAGATATTTCATCACAGCAATAGAAAAATAAATTAGCAGAGTGCCTTCTGAAAGAAGGCTCACTTTGAAGAAAGTCAACTCACTGTCAATGAAAGAAACAAAAGATATAGGTTCGCATAATAACTAAACATTCTTTGTACATGTTATAGATACTTTTGCTTTATTGTTTTTTTAAAGCTAGGTATGGTACTTTTCTGTGATGCCTTGGGAGATATATATATATATATATATATATATATATATATATATATATTAGATTATTATGAACTGCTGATTGTTGCATCATAATTACCTCTTTTGGTGGGATATTGCTAAGAGAAAAAAAAATCTTTTTATCCCTGTTGAATCATGGGCTTGGTTACCATGCTCACATTCATGCTATATGCATTCTCCACTACTGAAGCACATCTATCGTCTTGGAAATAAAAATGGTGATATAACTTACATCCATCTGTATGACAGTGAGTAAATTTCACAGCACAGAAAAAAATCACTGAGTAGCACTCTAGATGCTGGAAGCAAATTATATTACTTATCACAATAATTGTAGAGACAGACTAATTTAGAAAGACACAACAAAAATATTGCCACCTTTGGCAATAAGAGATAAACTACTATCCCATGGAAAGAAGATGATCTTCAGAAACTCTTTAAGAACAATATTGTAATATACTAATTGTGTTACCTTTAAATCACATAGAAGACTATTAATTTCTAGATCAAACTATTTTGAGTACAAGAAAAATGAGTCTAAGCTCCCAAAATTAAAAATACAGAAAGAGATATTGATGCTTTTATATAGCCTAGGTAATAACGAACAAAAATGATTAGTGAACATTAGTTATATTTGTGGACATTTTTGTCAGGTGATACTAAAAGTATCAACTAGCAAGTGATTCCTAAAGTATGTAAAATATTTTTGAAATATGGAGGTCATACAGTTTCTGTTTTATTAGCTCAACTCCACTACATCTGCCATCATAACAGCTGACCAAATGGAAATACATAGATGTGAAATCGATAAACTCTATGATTATTAAAATTTAATAGAATTAATTTTCACTTAAAGAAATCCATTTTTCACAACACAAAACAACAAATTCATCAAACACCTCAACATAAAACTAGGTACACTGAATCTCATGCAAGAGAAACTGGGGAATGATATTGAATATATTGGCACAGGAAAAGAATTTCTAAACAGAAGCTCATTAGCACAGACACTAACATCAACATTTAACAAACGTGACTTCATGAAACTGAAAATCTTCTACTTGCCCAAGGGTGCCATCATTTAGACAAAATAGAAACCTACAGAATCAGAATCAATTTTTGTCAAATACAAAGCTATTAATAAAGAGTTAATATCCAAAATATATACTGAATTTAACAAACTGCATATCAAAAGTAAAAGTCAAAAACCAAATAACCCAATTAAAAATGAGATGGTGACTAAAATAGAGATCTTAAGAGGGCAACCTCAAATTGCTGAAAAACATTCAAAGAAATGTTAATATACTTAGTCATCATGAAAATACAAATCTAAACTACTTTGAGATTTCTCCTCACACCTGTCAGAATGGCTAAGCTTAATAAAGAAAAGGATAGTTCATGCTTTCAATGATGTAGAATAAGGGAAATATATATACACTCCTGGTGAGATTGCAAACTTCTATAACCATTATTGAAGTCAGTGTAGAGGATCACCAGGAAGAGGGGAATCAATCAACCTCCAGACCCAGTTTTATCATTGAATAGCATATACATACTCAAAGCATGGTTCATTCTACTAAAGAGACATTGCTCATAATTTCATTACTGCCCTATTAATAATAGTCAGAAATTTTAAATAACTTAGATGCCCATCTACACGTGAATGAAGAAAATGTGGCACACTGACATGAAGGAATATTACTCAGATTGTTTTTTTTTTAAAGGAAACTGTGAAACTCTCAAGCAAATGGTTGGAACTGGGAAGATAAATTATTCTGATTGAGGAATCTCAAATCCAGAAAGCCGAATACAGTGTATTTGCTTACATCTATATTTTAGTTGTTAAGTCAATAATAGCTACAGTCTATAGAACCACTGAGATTTGTTATAGAGTAATGAGGTTGAGGTATGAATAGCACTGCCTAGGAAAGGTAACTTGAGTAGAGAGTTATAAATAGTTGGGAGATGGACTGACATGAGAAGATCAAGAGGAGACTAGGAGAGAATACAGGAAAAGAAAGATAAGATCAAAGGTTATTTGAAGGCTCATATGGAAATCTTATACAGTAGAAGATCCTAAAATAGATACACATTTAAAGGAGACCTCAGTACAATCAGCAAATAATGGGAGAGATAGAGCTCAAGTCTTTTGACACCAAATAAAACACCCACTACTGCAAATGGGTTACATCTAATTCAGTTGTTCACCAAATAGGTCCCAGAAAGCGCTATTCAACTCTGGCTGTTGCTACAAATTGACAGCAAGGCCTCATTTCTGAAGACAACACTTACACATCTCATTGTACATAATTGATGTCTATTTAGAGCCTATATAGAGATTATTATTAGTGGTACAGGAAAATGCTCTACTAAATCAGAAAGGTAAATACAAACCCAGCTACAAAACTCAGTCTGCGATGATATCCTGCCTGCAAGATATGTTATTGTACTGGTGACACGAGCATGTGGAAGTAACTACATGATTTAACATAAGGTCCAATTGAAGGAGAAGGAATCCATATCTGACATTGCTTGAGTTACCAAACACATGAGACTAGAGATTACAGAGACTTAAGATAAAGCCGCGTACTATTATTTTACCCCAAAAACATAGCAATAAAATAGTCCTTAACATTATTCTAAGATAGTCATAGATCAGTGCCTTACTTAAGGCAGTCTTCCTCCTACAGCAGATGAAAACAGTACATAAAGCTACATCCAGATAGTGAGAGACCTTGAAACACTCGGTACAAAGGGGATGTCTTCATTAAAAAATTCTCCTCAGATCTCAGTCAATACTATGGAAAGGAAGTAGAAAAGTTTAAGAGCCAGCCTGGATGGAGAACACCAAAGAAACAATGCCCTCAAGTTGAATGATCAATGCACATATGAATTCTAAGACACTGAAGCAGATTTCACAGGATTTGCACTAGTCTGCAACAGATGCGGTCCTGTGGGTGAAAGAAGTGAACACATGTCCCCTTCCCTAACCTAGAAGCTATATGCAAGTCACAGCCACTCACAAATAAAATTTATTATTCTCCAAGGGAGTCTCTCTGGGGAAAAAAACTTTTCTTGAGGTTAGGCTGTAGACCCAGCAGCAGATGGGTAACATAGAATGTATTCAAGGGAATCTTTGGAGGTTCCTTGTCTCACAGTGCCCTGTCAGGGCTTATTTTTGTTTGTTTGTTTGTTTGTTTGTTTGTTTTATACTACTATATTTTATTATTAGTCCTTTGAAGCATGTTTGTTTTTTAATGAGAGAGAGAAAGGGGTTGAGTCTGATGGGATAGGAGGAACTAGGATTTTTAGAGGATGGGATACTATAATCAAGGTGTGTTATGTTAGATAAAAATGTATTTTCAATAAAAGAAAAAATAATATTTTAAATTTTTTAATAGTCGACTCATACAGAAAATATTCATAATTGATAGATTTAAAAGCAGGTTTCTGTTTCCACTGAATGGTTTACCGATATTTATAGTCACTAATCTCGTAAATATAACCACCATTTTATTTCACTTTAAACATCAATATGAAAATAGGGAAAATTGTTATTGAAATGTCAAGAGTGTATATTCTTCTTAACTACAGAGTCAAGAAAATATTGTAGGTTGTAGGACGCTGAGAAGATATGTGAAAAAATGTCATTCAACTGAAGGTGGGGTTCAGATGGAATAGAACATGGAGTTTAAGGTCAGCAAAACAAAAGAAAAATGTTTAATCACAAAGAGCATTAATGAAGAGCTGACTACATTGTGTTGCATCTGCTAACATTTTAAAAGCATAAGGGTATCTCTACATTGTTGGAGAACTAAAGACTTCTCTTTTTTTTTTGTCTTTGCTTTCTTTTTTATATTTGCCAGTGACTTTCACTACAACAGAAAGTATATGTGGCTCTGTGTGCATTATACTTACTGCCTGTTGGATTCTGTAAATACTTTCTCAGGTGTGAGGGTGACTAAAGCATGCAGTCAACTGCAATTTAAGCTCATATTCAGCTTCGTTAGAAAAGACTGCATTATCTCTTCTCTTCTCTTCTCTTCTCTTCTCTTCTCTTCTCTTCTCTTTTCTTTTCTTTTGAGACAGGGTCTCATGTATCTCACGTTAGGCTTGAACTTGGTATCAAGCTTTAGGAAGACCTTGAATTTTTAATCATCAGGATTCTAGCTCCGTAATGCTGGAATCTCAGGCATGTGGCACTCTACCCAGTATATTGAGAAGCCAGATATAGAATACTGGTTTTCTACCAGGTCTCCACAAAACTGAGCTCATTCTAGACTTCTTTAGATACATTATTTTGCCTCTTTATTAACTTAATAGAGCACATTCCACATATAAGTGACATGCATATACAAATACTCATGGCTTATCTACACTATATGAGGGACCTGAAGGTTATTCTTTAAGATGAAAGTCTACTGTTGACTGTTAAAATGACACAAAGTGAGACGTGCCTCAGTGTGATTATTCTTGTTTTGTGTATGTGCTGTCTGAAATTCAAGTAAACCATGCTCATAGTAGTTGGTTATTTTTACATGTTTTGATAACATTTTAGGTTTCATATGAGGGAGAAAACATGCTGAAAATTTCATTGCAAGCATCAGAATATGTTAATTGGCTGGCACAGCTAAGCAGAATTTACCAGTGTGTTAACTCACAACTCTCTTCAGTTCTCCTGAGTATTTTCTTAAGGATGTATTCCTTAGAGAATCTACTAAGGTTATTTCTAACTCCAGACACCTTTGTTTTAGTTCATGAACGTCTCTAAATAGGCCTCCTTTCATATCTGCTGTATGCATTATTTTCATTGTTAACTACAAATGACTTTATGGAATTTTTATAAAGATATTGCCCTCATTTCTTTCCATCAATTTAACTTTTACATTCAAAGCGAAGTTTCTATTGTATGGTATCATAAACCTAGTACTCCTAGGCAATGTTGCTTTATTTTTTTCCAGAATTTTAAAGTGATATGAAAAGGTTATTGTCTAGTGGCATTTTCTTGTACTATTCATAAGAGAAATGGTTATTTTTAAGTTCTTTAATTTTTTTTCAAAATTTTTGAATAACATGAGAACTCTCATTTATTTCAACCATGTTTTCATAAGGCATGTTCTTTTTTTTCTTGCTGTGATGCTTAGACACCAAGCCCTTTACACTTGGAATCAATCCTCCAGCCCCACAGTGATTACTTTATTTCAAAAAATAAATTTTCATTTCAATTTTCATATTCTCTCTATCAAGCGCCATTCCTGACAAAAATCCCTTTTCTGGATTTGCAGTGTCTCACAGATTATTAAAGATGAATCTTTAGAGAGTTTCTGGTACAGACAGCCATTGACCTCGATTTTTCAGTGTGTCAATTTGTTCCATTAGCATGTAATTCTCACCAGGGAATTGACAAGGGAGACATACTTTGCAACTCTGGTAGAATGCACATAGACAGTTAAGAGAGGCCAAGAGCCAAATCCTTTCCCAGCCTTTAAATTACTTGGCCCTTCCCATCAGATTGCTGAAGCTTTATGCTCTTCTTGCATTTCTAGCATTTGTCCTATCGCGGAGGCCCAAAGACTTCTTCACATGCTTAAGCTTTCAGTCTTATGATGAATTCTGATAGGCCCTCTGATGAACACTTCCATTTCTTCAGAGCAGTCCTGGGCTTTGTCTGGCACCAGAACCCCTGCTGCCTGAAGCTTGCACTCAAAGAGCAAGGAGGACTTCACTGGACTGAGGTTTCATGATGCTGCCTTTTAAGTGCCAGAATTCTCATGTGCCTGAGCTTCATTGTGCATCTGGTTTTGATCATCATCAAAAATGAAATTGCTTCTGGACTGAGTTTCACCATCCTTTGAGATTTTTTTCTCTGCTGTGGAATATTTTGTTTCTGCTACTTTGGCAATCATAAATTTATGTTTCAAGAATCAGTCAAAATGTCTTGAATCCCAATAATATCCTTTTCTATTTGTCCATACTACAAAAACTTCATCTGTAAAATGTATGTTACCTTACCCTTTTATATTCATTGTATATAATGATGGATTTTATAAACACATTTTTATATAAGTATGCCATGTATATTACTAACATTTCCCCATTGTTGTTTCCACCTTTCCTTCTCCTGTTTTTTTTTTTCATTCATTTCCACAGACTGTATGTATTCTACAACCGTGCCTAAGAATTAATAAGATTTTATAAGTTTATACAAAATCTAGGATCAACAAATGAAAGATAAGATGTGATATTTTCTTCATCTGATATACATTGTTTCGTATGGGACTATTTTGTTGTCTACATGTTCCCTCCCAGAAATCATATTTTTAATTATGGCTGAACAAAACTCCACTGACTATAAACTTTGTATTTAATTTATCCATTATCCAGAAGGTATTTAACAAGACTTTACAATTTTGTTGCAATACACACAGAGATGCAAGTATATCTGTGGTAATGCTTTAGCCCATATCAATCAGCTAGGTCATGCAGTAGTACTATTTTTTAATAATTACATACTAATTTCTCTAGTGATTATAAATTTCCATAACTTTGCATAAATATGGTCTTTTTCCACATATCATTTTCAATATTTGCTGTTATTTTATTTTATCTTAGAATATCATTCTGACTGGGCAAGTTAGAATGTCCATAGAGTTTTATATGTATTTGCATGATGACTAAGGTTGGTGCACAGAATTTCAGATCTTACAACATGATCTTTAATTCATCTGGAGCTAATTTTTAAACATGGCAACAGATATAGGTCTGGCTTCATTTCTTTGTGTGTAAATGCACAGCTTCCACATCATCAAGCACTTTTTTGACTTTCATATACTTTGAAGATTCATAATTGTCCCCCATTTGCTATGTATATTCCATAAAATCTTATGATTTATATTTTATTATTAAAACACATTTGTAAATTTTCTATAAAATTACAGAGAAGTCAGTGAAAATAATTAAGAAGGCTAGAATTATATCACAATGTCTTGTATCTACCTTTGAAGGTTCCTTGAGATTGATTCTGAAGAAACACACTGGAAAGCAAATGTTGTTTTTTCGTATTTTCCCTTTGACTTAAATTTCATCTTTCCTTTGAAAAAGAACATCAAGCAGAGGAGAAAAGTTTACAGAGGCAACATTCATGATTTCAGAGTTGGGATTAGAGCTCTTAGAATTGCCTTGGATATTCACAGATTCACAATCTGAGAATTCACATAGGCCTATATATAGACAAAAAAAGAACAGTAGTGCCTGATATCAACATACAACTTATTTAACATCAATTGAAATTTGACATTGGTTCACTATCAAACTCCATACTATATTTTTTAACATATTGATATGTTATTTTTATTACAGGTTCCTCTTTCATATTCCTAGTTACTCATAATGACACACTGTAGTCAAAGACAGTTATACGAATTGAATCCTCTTGCCTTAAACTCCCAGGTTACCAGATATATAAATGGAAATCAAATTTTAAGCTCTACAAACTTTGTGTTATATTACATTTGATCCCATCTTTTACTGTTACTGCTTTTGTTAATTTGTTATACTTTAAGTTTTGTTCTTACCTCATACATGACTCTCTTGCCATCAATTCTAAATTGTACTTAAAATGATTTGCTATTTTTCTGTCTGACGTTTGACAGGTTAAAACCATTTCTATTACATCCCAGTCAAGTAAGCAGATGGAATGAGCTTATGCAAGTTCAAAATCTGGACATGTTCACAACAGAAAAATGTGAAAAGGTTACAATTTCCTGGGTTAAGTCAGCAGTGCATGGTGAGTTATGAAAACCTCTGCCTGCCTCAGCACATTCAAAGTAAAGTTTTGTCTAAATGCTATATGATTTGGACTTTAACAACAATAACATTAACAAAATGGAAATGTATAGTGGACACTGCCGTCTTGTAATTACCAACATCTGTTTATGTTTATATTAGGACTGCTCCCTTTCTAGACACTTCAGAAACTTTTTATGTTGAAATCACAATATGATGGAATCAGGATAAGGAGCCTTTAAGATCTGAGATCATGATGTATAGTTTCCTCAGAGACAAACTATTCCTTTATTTCTTTTACTGGGACACAGTGAGGAGAACAGATGGCCACCTGTGAGCCAGGATGTATATGTCATAGAACACCAGAGAGGAACACCTTGGACTTTCATTCTCTAGAAGCTGAGCCTCCCAGGACAAGTTACTACAATTTGTTAGCCCCAACATCCCTGTTGTAAAGAAAGATTAGAATAAAACATGTATAAACTTATGGGGATTTTATCAAATAGAGTGTATAAAAGGAAACATTGGTTTTCATTAATTCTCTTTTCCCCCAACACATTGTATATATGTTTTATTCCTATAGATTGCAAAGTCTCAAGAGTAAGAGAGAATATCAAAAATTTCAATCACCATAGATAAAGAATCCAAGGTACTCTATGAGTAAAACAAATTTTAAACAATATCTTTCCACTAATTCAGTCCTAGAGAGGATGCTAGAGGAAACTCCCAACACATTGAAGGTAACTACATCCAATAAAATATACAAAAAATTAATCATCTTACAGCAAATCGAAAGAAGAGATTCTCCCCCACACAGTACCATATCCAACATCAAATTAGCAGGAATTTACAGTAATTGGTCCTTGATATCTCTCAACATCAGTAAACTCATTTCACCAATAGACATGGGTTAACAGAACTATATATGTAAACAGGATCTATCATTCTGCTGTGTACAAGAAACTCAACTCAAAAACAAATATAGACACTACCTCAGTGGAAAGGGCTGGAGAAGGGTTTTCCAAGCAAATTGACCCAAGAAGCAAGCCAGAGTAAACATTCTAATATCTAATAAAATAGACTCTCAAACAAAAGTAATCAACAGAGATGGGAAATGACACTCTATACTCATCAAAGGAAAAATCCACCAAGATGAACTTTCAATTCTGAACATCTATACCCCAAATACAAGGCCAACCACATTCATAAAAGAAACTTTACTTAAGCTCCAATTACATATTAAAGCTCATATTAAATAATGGCGAACTTCAACACATCACTCTTACATTGGGTCAGAAAATAAACAGAGAAACGAGAAACTAACAGATCTTATGAACTAAATGGATTTAACAGATATCTACAGAACGTTTCACCACAAAACAAAAGAATATGCCTTCTTCTCAGGGCCTCACAGAACTTTCTCCAAAAGTGACCATATAGTCAAGAACAAAACAATCATCAACGATACAAGAAGATTGAAATAACCCCTTGCATTTTATCAGACTATGGAATAAGGGTGGACTTCAACAACAGAAACTACAGAAACCTCACATACCCATGGAAACTGAACACTTCTCTACTCAATGATCAATTGTTCAGGGAAGAAATAAAGAAAGAAATTAAAGACTTTCTAGAATTCAAGGAAAATGATGTACTCAGACATATGGGACACAATGAAAACAGTGTTCAGAGGAAAGTGTATAGTACTAAGTTCCTTCAAAAAAGAGATTGGAGAGACCTGATACTATCAACTTAACAGCACATCTCTGAAAGCTCTAGAATAACAAGAAGCAAACACAGATAAAAGGAATAGAGGACAGAAAACAGTCAAACTTGGGGCTGAAAACCACCAATTAGAGACAAAGAGAACAATACAAAGAATAAAAAAATAAAAACAAAATAAACAATAAACAAAACTCACCAGTAATCTTGTCCTTAACAGGGAGAAATGAGTAACAATATTCATCATAGGAAGTATAAGTTATTTATTATATCATAAATATCTTACCATAGCATCAGTATTTTTATATGAGAGTAAGTTAATAAACTTTTTATTGAAGTACAACACTTCACAGATACATAGAAACTATAAGCAATATTTTTTGTTTTTTGCTGTGCTAGGTCTTATTGTACTTATTTATTTTTAATTTTTATTTATTTACACTCCAAATGTTTTCCTCCTTCCCTGTCCACCATCCAAGAGTTCTTCATCCTGTCTCCTCTCCCCTTTGCCTCTGAGAAGTTGCTCTCCCATCCACCCACCCCCACCTCAACCCATCCGCATCCTAGTTCTGTAGAGATGTAGTAATTCTAAAGGCAGAATATATCAATTTTAAAAAGAACCACCCTCAGTATCATGATCTATAATCAGTTGTTACTGTGTGCTGCACTCCCATTGAGAGTTTTCTCTCAGTAGGAATGATTGTTTGAAACAGTACATCAAATAGTATCTGAGGTCTGCATACCCTTTATTATTACCAGCTTACAAAATTATAAGCCAAACAGAGCTTGCGGTAGATTGCTGTTGTTTATAAAAATTCAAAAGTACTAAATCAAACTGAGCTCCAGAAAAAAAAAAAAATCACATAGAAAACAAACCCCCTAACTGCCGGGACTTAGGAAACACATATGAATTCTCATATGCGAACTAGAGTTGCCAATTGACACACTCTGTTGTTTGAAAGAAAGCTTTTAAAAATTCATTGCTTCAATAGATCTAGTAAAGCTATTTTACTGGCTAGAGTTGCTTTTCCTGTTTCCTTGTCTTATGAAATTTCGTAGGATGAGTTTTAAATTACTCTGGAAATAGCTACAGGATATACTAGTTACATCATAAACAATATAGTGGAAGGACTCAAATATTTGTGTCAACCTGCAAAACTATACATATACTTTTTTCAGTATGATGCTGTGTGTATAGGAAGATATTTCTAGCATGAATAAGAAAAATATAACTTCTATTCTATATAAATGCATTGTCTATTTGTTTGGAGATTTCATTACTCTTTCATCAAACCATGAAACCCAGATTTTGTTTTTAGTATTGCTTTTGAAAAATAATTACATAAAAATATCAGAAACCTAAGGATGTTGTTTTTGCTGTGTATTTGGAGTTTTGCCACTGCCCACCTGATCATTAGCCTTTGACATTTTTTCCAAATAAATATACTAGTGAAAATATTTGCTCTTATGATTTCTTAGCAAATGTTTATTATTTGTGACATATCATCCTTCTGTCACAAGCTAAAGCACTTGAAACTTGATGAAAATTCCTTTTCTGCCCCTTAGTTTGACTAAGAATTCAGACTGAGCCATATCTGCAATTGGAAACCTACTAGATTTCAGATGCAGCCTGATTACTATCTATCTATCTATCTATCTATCTATCTATCTATCTATCTATCTATCTATCAAAATATACTTCATATGTATAATTATTATATTATTTTATATAGATAGATTAATAGATGGAGATACATTCTTTCTGTAAATCACTCTCTAATCATTATACTAATTTATATCATTCTTTGTCAATCATACAAACTAATTACAATTACCACAACATTAGTTGAAAATTTTTCACAAACTGAAATTGTCTCAAAATTTTCAAGTAGTTAATTATAATTTTAATTGTGCTTTCATCAACACCATTCTACAACCCTAAACTCTAGAAAGTTAGAGATCTTTACAAATAATAAATATATTATCTTAGTTTTCAACAAGAATTTAAACTGATTGGGTAACTAAAGATGTACTTTATTCTAAAATTAAATTGTTGAATTAATCTTTTATTTTTATAAAAGCATTGTTTAAAATAATATAAGTAATAATTAATTCAACATGTATAATAAGATCATGACACCTATAATGTGAAATTAACAAATGCCAACTTAGGGTGCAGAAGCATTAACAGGTGAGAGAGAGACGGCAAGGTGATTAAGAATACTGATGCTCATCCGGAGAAACTGGGTTGCTTTCCCAGCACACTCATGCAGGATCACACACAACTGTAACTACAATTTCAGGGGATACAATATCCTTTTAGTGTCTTCCTGCACCACATGCATACACATATTGCAGATCATATTTAAAAAGAAACACATCCATAGACACACAGAGACAGAGAGAGAGAGAGAGAGAGAGAGAGAGAGAGAGAGAGAGAGAGAGAGAGAGAACGAGGAGGAGAACGAGCAGGAGAATGAGGAGGAGGAGGAGGAGGAGGAGGAGGAGGAGGAGGAGGAGGAGGATAGGAGAGACAGAGTCAGAGACAGGCAGATATGACAGAGAGAGACAGAGACAGAAACAGAGTCAGAGACAGAGAGGTTTACGATCCTTGCTCTTAAAAACATTGTTTATATTTTTTATTATCTTCTGCATTGGTATTATTCCTGAGTTCTGTTTTAATACTTATGTGTTTGGTATCATTTACCTTATCTGATGGCTAGCAATCCCTCCTTGTCTGTTCCTAATTAAATCTAAGGTACTACATATGGGATTGGAAGCTGTTGTGTTGTGTATCATGAAGGCAGTGAGTCAAGAGTGTCCCAGGTGTTTCTATGGAGTTAATATTGTCTTCCCCAAGGAGGAAGGCCTGACTCTGCCTTGAAAGCATGAGCCTGAAGGCCTGGGATCTGGGCACAGTATCTAAAGATAAGGGTATGGATCTTTGCCACCCAATGTGTAGCTCTTCACTACTCAGTTTACTAGATTTGCTGCTCACCATTTAGACTTTTTCCATTCCATCCAGAATCCTGCACTATTCAGTAGACAGAATTGTGCTTTGAGCACACAGACCTGTAGTATTCTGTAGACCATGCAGTCCAGCTTGGAAACCTTCATGATTCAATATGTGGCCCCTCAGGATCCTGTGTATGCATCTTCATCACCCAGACTTCACCATAGCATCCTATGGAAAGAGTTATTTGTGGGAAATAACAGCATCTGATGAATTTCCTTATTTTTTTTTTTAATGTCGGAGGAAGCTAAAACTTACAAATGCTTACAAAACAGCCAACAAATTCTTTTTCATCACATTGGTTTTTCTCCTGAGTGTGCATGTTTTGTTTTATTTAGTTTTTTAGTTATTTTTATTAGAAAAGTTTTAGACTATAGTAAAGGCTAGACTAAGGAAAATCTTGTTATTTTGGTTTAAAGACTTTAGGCAAATGCAGAAAGGATAATAATGCATAGTTGCACAAAATAATACATGACCTTTAATATATTTCAAAATTAACAACATTGAAGTATAACATTGCCGTATATAATATTTAAATGACAATCAGTATTAACTATGAAGTACAAATTTAGCATTCAGTCACAGAGTATGAAGACAAGGAAGAATTAACAGGCCAATTTCAGGAAAAGTGTAACAAAGATGATAAATACACGTTATGACATCTTCCAAACTACTAGGCATCCTGGAATTAAAATGAATAGCAGTTACTGGAAGATTATTATAAATATTCAGATGTATAAAATCAAGATAGACTAGGATAAATTCTTCACCGTAAAAGAAATCCACCTTTTCTTTAACTAAGAGAAAAAGTGAATAAAAGCTATAAGAATACCATCTCCTCTCCTCATCTTCTAATTACAATATTAGGTTAAACTGACAAACGTGTTAGCTTTCAGGAGAAAATTACTGGGACCTTTATAAAGAGAGGAGGGGGTGCAGAAGAGCATCTTTTGCAGAAATATGTCTTTCTTTTGTTTGGTTTTACCTCTCTCTAAAGCTAGAAGCAAAATAATGATAGGAAGAAAGAAAGAACATATCTGAAGAATTTAAAAGTATTGTGAGGATTATGGTTTTAGATAGTCCTTGCAAAATTGTCATCGATGATTATATCCAGTTTTCCATACACGGAACCCAGGAGTTTTTAACTTAAACTTTTTATGGTGTTTTCCTCTTCTTTTTAAGTAAACAGAAATCCAGGCAGAATTTCATGCTTCATAGCTTCCCCCAATTGCATTTTATCACACTTCATTGTTTTCCAAAGTGTGCAAAAGAAATATAATGGACGTGGTCATTTCTAGTCTAAGACCGTAAAAATACACTCAAATACCAAAAGTCCCATAAAACCTTTTAAATGTCACTTAGCAAAGAAATAAGCTCTGCTGATTGGCTTTTAAGTAAGCAACTAAATGTTGAAAGGCATGTATACACATTTAGTATACAATCACGAAAGTCTAAAATTGACCATTTCTGTTCACCTTATCCATAGAGAAAGATCATCAAGTCATATATACTATCATATTTTTAACAATCTAATTTGCAGGAATTGGCTACAATTGTAAGAATAAACTTTATGACATAATTGAAGTCTATTTTAAAAAGCAATAAGCCTACTTTCTTAATCAATTGCTTGGTTATGAAAATATAATCAAAAATAAGATTTAAGCAAGGTAATTTGCAATATTGTGTTGGTAAAGTACCTATTCTTGATAGTAGCTATAGCTATTTTATCAGAGTTTGAGTTTAAATTATTCCTGAATTTGCAAAAATAGGTAAAGTAAATCTTACAAAACATTTTAAAAAAAAGAATGATGTCATATTTCTTTGTTGTGAGCTGACTCCTAGCAGAAAGTGGCTATCATCTTTGCAGCCATCTCAGGCCATATATTCTGACAAGAGACTTGTTTTCAACAGCCCACAACAGCTGAGCACACTCTGATAAACATCTTGTTTTTCTCACATATCTTGTTTTGCTATTTAGTGCTCCCAGCTGCAAGGCACAGGTGGTCTCCACGCTGCAAGGCTCCTGACATAGTGCCTTCAGCTGTGATCCCCTGCTTGTCCTTTCAATAAAGGGAGAGTTAATTAGTTAATTAGACTCTGTCTTATCTCCATTCTTTGTGTCTCTTTCCTCTCTCTCTCTCTCTCTCTCTCTCTCTCTCTCTCTCTCTCTCTCTC
>NW_021604696.1:638600-643710 GCF_004785775.1 Grammomys surdaster | reverse complement strand
CTCTCTCTCTCTCTCTCTCTCTCTCTCTCTCTCTCTCTCTCTCTCTCTCTTTCCATAGACCCTATTGACTGACCCATGGACTGGTGCAGCAGTGCGGGCTGGGACATATCTTTATATTGTTTTTTAAAGTGCTATTTAAAAAAGAATACACAATCCTCCTCTTGCTGGTAGTAACCCTCACTGGATTCCTTATATAACGCATAGTATCAAACCTTACATTTTAACATTTTTTTTTTCCTAAATACTCTCTGTGCACTGTAAATTTCGTAGTAAAAACATAGAGGAAAGCAATTTCTTATTTTTTTCTTTTCTGTCCTTATTGTGTACCCCAGCCTAGGCAGTTCATTTTTTTATTTAAATAAACAAATTTGGTCTGTTCTCTTAAAGAAGCATCCACCTGTTTTCTTATTTCTTCATTTCTTTCCTTTTCTCTTTCTTTCGTTTCCAATGCAATTTTCATTATTATCTATTAGATTGTTTATTTACATGACATCTCAATAGAAGCTTCCCTTCTCTCTTCTCATTCTAGTCCCTCCCTCTCATCCTACCCCTCATTCACCCCTCCTTTCTTTCTAAGAAGAGGGGAGTTCTCCTGTGGATATCAATCAGCCTTTGTATATTAAGTTGCAGTAAGACTAGGCTCATCTTCTCCTATTGAGGCCAGTCTAGGTACCCCAGTTAGGGGAAAAGGATCCAAAGATGGGCAATAGAGTCAGAGACAGCCCCTGTTCCCGCTGTTAAGGATTTCACATGAAGATCCAAGTGCACAACTATAATATATGTGCAGAAGGTCAAGGTCCCTCCCCACCTTGCCAGGCAAGCTCTCTGGTTATCTGTTCAGTTTCTGTAGGGTTTTTGTTTGTTTTGGGGTTTTGGGTCTTTTTTGGTGTTATTGACTCTTTTGGCTCCTATAATCATTCCTCTCCCCTTTCCCCAGCATTTCCCAAGCCCTACCTAATGTTTCATCATGGGTTTTTGCATCTGTTTCCATCAGTGCTGAGTGAAACCTCTCAGAGGGCAATCATGCTAGGCTGCTGTCTTCAAGTACAGCAGAAAGTCATTAATAGTGTCTGGGATGGGCTTTTTCTCAAAGAATAGGTGTCAAGCAGGGTCAGTCATTTGTTGATCATCCTCTCAAATTCTGCTCCGTCGTTTACACCTGCACATCTTGTAGGCAGGGCAAACTGCTGGTGGAAGGTCTTGTGGCTGGCTTGGTGTCCTAATCCCTCCATTGGAAGTCTTACCTAGTTACAGGAGATGGGCTTTTCAAGTTCCTTATCCCACCCCCATTTGTAGCAGTCTTAGTCTTAGCTAGGGTCACTCTCACAGATTCCTGGGAGTTTCCATTGTCCTAGGTTTCTATTTTGTCCCAGAGAATACACACTTCATTCTAGTCTTTTCTTCCAGTCCTCTCTCCCTGTGTTCTTCCCCAATCTGATCACTCCTGTTCCCATCTCCACTCTCTCCTTCATCCGGTCGCCAACATCCATCTTCCCAGATATGAAATTTATTTTCCCTTCTCAGTTAGGTTCAAGCTTCCCTTTTGTGGGCTTCCTTGTTATTTAGTGTCTCTGAATCTGGATTGTAGAATGGTTAACCTGTACTTATGGTTAATGTCCACTTATCAGAGAGGTATATACTATATTTGTCTTTCTTGTCTGGGCTACTTCACTCATGATAATATTTTCTAGTTCCGTCTATTGGCCTGCAATTTTCATGATGTCATTATTTTTTTTAATAGCTGAGTAGTATTCCAGTTTTAAAATAAAGCACATTATTTGTATCTATTCTTTGATTAATGAGCATCTGGGTTATTTCCAGTTTCTGGCTATTATGAATAAAGCAGCTATGATTGAGCAAGTGTTTTTGTGGTATGGTAGAGCATCTTTTGGATACATGCTCAGGAGTGGTATATCAGGGTCTTCAGGTAGAATTATTCCAGATTTCCTTAGAAACCACCATACTGATCACCCAAGTGTTTGTACAAGTTTTGACATCTACCAGCAATGGAAGAGTGTTTCCCTTTCTTGACATCCACATGTGCATGAGTTTATTTCTTTATAAGAAGCTAAACTGCCAACACCACCATACTTACTTTACTGTGCAATGTGTCCCTGTCAGACTGAAAGCTGAGGTGGTAATTAAGAACTAAGATGAAGGGACTTGAATGATAGATAGTTCAGTGGTTTAGGACACTTGTTGCTCTTGCAGAGGCCCCAGGTTTGATTCCTAGAAACCACATGTTGTCTCAAAACAATGTGTAATTCCACCTCCACTGCATCGAATGCAATTTTCTGGCCTTCACTGAGATCAGGCATTTATGTGGAGTATATCTGGATACAACAGATAAGGCAAATGGCTAACAACTTGTGACTGTGACACAAGACACATTTGCACAGTGCACACTTTCATACACTACTTTTAGCATTATGTGCTATTACAAAATATAAATTTATGATTTATTTATCTCTGACACATTAATGGATACCTTTGTGACTGCTGACAATGACTGGTAACCAAAAATGCAAAAACACAGGTATACAGAAAAATAAGAGCATTATAATAATAAAATATAGTTAAAGCTTCATATATGTATGATATTTATAAAATTATAATTAATATATCATTGTAAACCAAATATAATTAATTTTAAATTGATAAAATGTGCTAGCATGATGTGACAGATGGCATTACTGACTAGAACTCTCTCTGAATATGACTATAAATTCATCTTTTTTTTTGTTTTTTTTTTTTTTGGTTTTTTTGTGACAGGATTTCTCTGTATACCCCGGGCAGTCCTGGAACTCACTCTGTACACCAGGCTGGCCTTGAACTCAGAAATCCGATTGTGAGGGGGGTTTCATCACAGTCTCTCGACTTGGGTTCCACTGTGTTTATATAATTCAATTGTCTCACATTTTTGTGTCTTTAAATTGCTGTTAGTCTGGAGTTAAAATATAAAATTTTATATAAAATAAAATGTTAGTTAAAATGCTGTTAGCCCTAGCTACTCAGGACCCTGTGGTGAGCAGGTCACTTAGAGTTTCAGTCCTGCCTGGGAAACATGGCAAGACCTCTTTCAAAGCATAATTTAATGTAGCACAACACAGCTGTTAATCTTCCTTTCTATGCTCTCAGATAGATGTAACCTTGCCCTGATTCCAAACATGCATATTAAGCCTGTGCAAGTTGTTTTCCATGAGTAGCATTATTATGGTAGTAACAAAAATTTACATGTAAATCATGTTGCTGCTTTAAAAACTGAATGATGAGTATCTGTAAATGTTCAGAATACTCAGAAGTTTGTAGTTATGTTGAGTCTATAAATAGACTCAGTTTTAAACTACAATGCAAAACATATTTAATTAATACCACTGTGGCCTATCTGAATTTACACTTAGCATTGTTTACTCAATAGGAGAAAACCACCTTACCATACTATGAAGACAACAGGAAGATATTTTAAAAAAATAGTTAGTTCCCTCTGGAAAATAGTCAAACGTATGACAGGAGCCAGCAGTATGGGGTGGAGCATGGGGAAAGCCTTTAGATAGTCCCAGAGACAGGGGACATGAAAGGCTCTCAGGACTCAAAGGAGATGATATTAGCTGGAATGCCCAACAATGGGGAGATGGATCCATAAGACACTACCTCCAATAGAAAGATATGGCCCCCAGTTGAGGAATGGGTCCATCCATCATCCATCTTCAAAATTTATGACCAGGAATTTTTCCTGTCTAAAGGAAATACAGGGATAAAAATGGAGCACAGACTGAAGAAAAGACCATCCAGTGACTCACCCAACTTGAGATCTATCTATCTATCACAAAGGCAGGCACTAAAGCCTGACACTATTACAGATGCCATGTTGTGCTTGCAGACAGGAGCCTAGCATGGCTACCCTTTGAGAGGCTCTATCAGCAACTGTCTGAGACTGATGCAGATACTTACAGTCAACTATTGGACGCCTATGGAAGAGCTAGAGGAAGTACTGAAGGAGCTGAAGGGGATTGCATCTCCAAAGGAAAAATAACGATATCAACTATCCCAGACCCCTCAGAGTTTCCAGAGACTAAGCTACCAATCAAAGAGCATACATGGGCTCCTCTGTGGCTCCCAGAAAATATGAAGCAGAGACTACCTTGTCTGGATTCAGTGGGAGAGGATGGGCTTAATCCTGTAGAAACATGATGCCATAGAGAAGGGTGATGCTGGCAGAATTGGGTGTGTGGATGAGGGAACACCCTCACAGAAGCAAACAGGAGGGGGCACAGGATGAAGAACTTATGGAGGAGGAAGCAGGAAGGGGGAAACACTTGTAATGTAAATAAATAAAATCATTTAATTAAAAAACAAATTAGCAAACAAACAATAGGAGCCTTTAATTTAATAGCATGACTCAAGCCTACAATTACACTTAGTTAGAATTTACTACTTGTTTTGTCTAAATAATGTATTCAAATTGTTTTCAGATTAAATATTCAAAGTATTAATATGTCCTCATAATTTGATATTGATAACTGTGACCTATGCAAGGTTGATAACAATGATAGCACATGAACATTGTTGAAACACTTGACTTTTTTTTTCTTCGAGATAGGGTTTCTCTGTGTAGCCCTGGCTGTCCTGGAACTCACTCTGTAGACTAGGCTGGCCTTGAACTCAGAAATCCGCCTGCCTCTGCCCACCCCCCCAAGTGCTGGGATTAAAGGTGTGTGCCACCACTACCCAGCCTTGACTGTCTTTAGTAGCCAAAAAGGCAATCATCTATGTATCTGATGATTTTGTGTATATTGATGTAAGGTTGTAAATTATTTGTTTAAGGTGCACCTTGTTCTATAGCAAATCAGATCAAAAATAATTTAAAATTAATATCAACATTTATATATACTCTAAAGTCTATTTAATTAAAATTCAGAAGATAATATTTCAGTCAACATCAGTATTCAAAAATATAATTTATATCATTTTTTCTTTCAATTTTAAAGATTTATTTTATTATTTTAATTATCTCTCTATATATAAGTTCATATGTGGGAATTAACATCTTAGTGCAAGTTTCTTAGACTCCCCAGCTCTTGGGAAATGGAATTACCAGTGGCTGTGAGCT
>NW_021604696.1:629917-638590 GCF_004785775.1 Grammomys surdaster | reverse complement strand
CCATTCCTTTAACCATTTCATTCTTTTGGGTAAAATATTTAACATAGCATCTGTTACCTTGGTGCGGGTGACATGCCTCTGAAGTTAAAAACACTTACTATATGTACATAGGAACCAGGTATGGTACCGGCAACCACATAGGGGTTCTAACCAACACATACAACTACAATTCTAGAAAATCTATATATTCAGATTTTTAGTTATAATGACACCTGCATAACTTAAAGCTCCACAAATTCACAAAATTAGAAATAATAAATGAGTTCACCTCTTCCTGGGTGAATCCTAATCAGGTCACTAGTATCTGTCAACTTACAATTACATATATAACAAATATTATATACTATATAGAGGCAGAAACAAAGAGAAATAGAGAGATCAAATGGGTAAATACAATATAAATACTTTTTGAAATACAGCCTTGACCTGTGGGAGTTCTTAGTTGCAGACTTACTTTATCTAACAGATAATAAAATTATTGAAATAATCAAAATAATAATAATGATAATACTAATATCTTCTGAATGGCTGGAAGATCAATTGACCACATTCATCATTAACTAGTACCCATGTCCTAGAAACCAGGTCCCTTAATAAATTTGTTTTGCATAGTTATAAAAATTTCAAGTTTAGTGAGTTACTATTTTGAGAAATATTGATTGCTTGAAACTGTTTCTTCAAAATCATGCACATGTTATGCCATAAAATAAATGGTAATAATAGTTAATCTATCACATATAGTAACATCTTACTTGGTTAGCCTACTGGGAGGAAGATATTATACAAATATTAGTTTAATGTATTATAAATTTAAAAGTGACTGAAACATTAGTTTATTTTCTTTGAATAGTTCTGAGGATTGTTAAGCAGGTTTAACAGTGGTGCCTATGTGGAAGTGAATGATTCCCTTAATCTTCAAATGAATCTTAAAGAAGCAACAGACTCTTGAATGCTCTAAATCCAAAAGCGCTGATTGTCTATTCACACTGCCAACAAGCCAGATGGCACTCCAATGTTTAAAAAGGGAGAACACTCTCAATATCCATATAACACCTGCTTGCTCCAGTTATTACATATTGAACAGAGAGATTAAACAAAGGATGCAGTTTAACATGTATAATGTATAAGTTTATGATTAAACAAAGAATGTATGTACTTATGATTAAACAAAAATATATTGTCTTATTCTTCTACTCAATGTGATTGTCTTAGTATATTGGCATTATATGACATCACAAGCATTTGAAATCACACAATTAGGAAACAACCACTCAATTTAAAGTGAATTCTGTAAACAAATATGAGAGAAAACTATATCTGCCTACTTAGTATTATGCAGTATATATTTAATATATGACATTTCAAAAGTTTTAAAATAATCACTTAGTCTATAAATTTTATTAGGTTCGAAGTTTTTTTTGTGCAGGGTTCATTAAGAATTTTTGAGGAAAGCCAATTTTTTCCCATACACATGTAAAAGTGTGGACGTTGGCATAATACATACCTTTCATTCCTTCAGACATGAGACAGTTCCTAAATACTGTTTAGTACTCTTTGGAGTACTCTTTCTGCATATGCATGTTATGCAACATAAAGTTGGCTTTTTCATAATGTTATTTGATTGACCTAAACAATAAATGGGGAAGAAAAGTAATCAAATGAGTGATATCCAATTATCCATGAATTTCTATCCATTCATATAATCCATTTGAAGTTTTCCTTGTTGGTTCTTTTTCATTAGTGAGGCCTTTGAACTACCATCTTTAGTGATTAAATTTTCCTTCTCAGTTACAATGAACCTTTGAACCAAAACAGTCCTCCTAGCCTAAAAGAAATGTGGTTATTCTTAAATCCTTGTTCTAGTCCCAAATTTTCTGAAAAGCCAAGCATTGAATTTTATGTTATTTCTTTTATTTTCAGTGATTATAATATAACCACATCATTTTCCTCTTCCCCTTCCTTCTCCAAACATCCCTATATACCCTTCTATGTTCTCTTTCAAATTTAGGGACTCTTTTTTTACATTGATTATTGTTACATATATTGTATATGATGTATATAGACAATATATGTTAAAATAAATATAGATATTCTTAAACAGATGAACACACATGTTCTGATACATTTCAGAAATCTGTATCACGGAATTTTACTTTCAGCTTCGAAATTAATCTCTTTTAGCTTGAAAAAAAATCATTATCAGTCTTATAGTTCTATTAGACCTAAAATATGTGTAAGACTTCTATGGTAAAGAGCAAATAAATTTATTCTTTTGTGATGTGAGATAAGAGGAGTTTCCAGTTATATAAATTGTCTGCTAATAATTTGCTGAGGAGTTGCTACATGTGTGTAATTTCCTGAGCCTGTGGAGAAACAGAAGCTCCACTGATAATGGGAAGCAGAGGCAGTGTTTGCTTTCGTAGCTGCCCAATGCCTTTGGTGAAATAGTACTATCAACTTGGACTACAGCAAATGGCATTAAAATTTAAGTCTACCGAGCAGGCAGGCACTGATCACATTCAGGCTCTTCCTGTTTGTACAGAAGTATGGAACTTTGTAGTGGGTTTGACCTAAAGCTGTTTATATCATGTTAATTTGGATCCTCAAAATCGTTTGTGCCCGAGAATCCATATACTTGCATTTAAGACACTGTGGGACCCTGTTTCAGTTGATTCTGATTGGTAAATAAAGTTGCTGGCAGCAATGGCTGGGCAGGGCAAAAAGTAGCAGGACTATTTGAATTCCCAGGCTAGGGGCTGGAGGAAGGCGAAGCAGTTAGGAGACCCATTATGCCAGGAGAAGGAGAAGAAAGATGTCATGTCTGAGAAGGTGCAGGACAGAGATCGTAGCCAGCATGTTGGAGCTGGAGGATAGCTGCCCCAAGAGGGCTGCCTCACTGGGTCCAGGGTAACAAAGACAGAATATAGATCTTAGGAAGCATTAACTTGGAATATTGTAGGGAGGTAGATCAGCTACATGGAGGTTAGGAAGTGGCCCAACCATTGAGCTGTTTTAGTCATATCAAAATATAAAGGCTGTGTGTGTGTGTGTGCGTGTGTGTGTGTGTGTGTGTGTGTGTGTGTCTTTCATTTGGGAACCTAGAGTATTAGGAAGGGTAGCAAGGAATAGACTGTCACTGCTGAAACCAATTTAAGTATTTCATTGGATACTACTACAGAATTTATTGAAAACATGTTGGAATCATTGTAACAAAGAAATGTTTTGAGTCCATGATACTTATCAGTTTTAAAATTATTTTCCCATATTCAAAATTTTTACCTATATAAATATTGTAAAATTAGACTGCTTAATCTATAGTTTGTTTCAGTGAATATTTTTTTAACTTCTCAAGTCTTTTTACTTACTCTCAAGGGTATAGGACAATTCATGTCAGAAATATCACACAATTATAAAATCTACAAACTCATACTTTACTAAAACCATGGTGCAATATTATTCAATATTTTTACCTCTGAAGTTCTTTTCCAACTATGCATAGAATCAAAAATACTTTCATACAAGTGAATAGTTTTCAATTTCTATGTTATTAATCAGAATTGTTGCTGAATTTGAAAACTAACCAACAAATATGGGTTTGTACTGTTATATAGGACCTGAGTTTGAACATATTAATGGTTATGAATTCAAAAGTCAGATTAAGCTTCTGTGATTGATCTATATTTTAACTTAGGACTTTTCAACTGTGGCCCAATACAATAAAAATACATTTTATAAATGTATTATACTCTCAACAAAAATCTAAGTTGTTAAAAAAGTCTTTGTTGCTACTCTCCACGATCTGACTTAAATAAGTTGCTAAATTAATGGATTGTTTTTCCATAAAAACAGAAATCAATTTTAACTGTTGCTATTTTAAAAGTGAGAATTAAAACTTGACTATCATAATCTCAATTAACTCCAGAACATTTTTTTTAAATTTATTTTTTTCTCAAATCGTAATTCATTAACACAGGGGTTATAAACACAGAAAGGCAGGATGTGGGGAAGAGAATGACACTGGAGTGTGGGTGATCAGGGGGAATACAGATATCATCAGAACCGGGTATCGGCTGGGTGAAGGTTCAGGGGACAAGTCACTATGAATCTGCCTATGCCTCGCTTGTCCTTATCTAAGTAGGTATTGTCTGCCCAGGCTACATATTTACAAGGTCTATGACTACTCAGGCTTGTAAATTTCCACAAAAGGTGCCTGTGGACATTAGCTTATAGCCATCTGTTTCAATGTTTTTCCACTGAGAACAAAGACTTGGTGTTAGTATACATGTATGACAGGCCTATTGCTAATTTTAGGCCTATGGCTTATTTTAGGCCTTCAGTGGGTATGCAGGGCTGCCCCTGACATCTCCTCCCTTCTCTAAGTATAGAAGGGCTGTGGCAATTCTAAACTTGTGAAGGCGGGGATAGAGGCCTGACCTCCAGTATTTGAAGGGGACCTTGTAATGGCTCCAGTTCCCCTGTCGTTGTCCAGTTAGGCATGAGGGCCATACCCATCCCGATGATTCCAGAACATTTTTAAAATCAATATTTTTAAGATCAGTCATTAGCTAATAGAATTTTTATGACTCATTCTATGAAGTAAAATAATACAGTGTGTTTTACATAGAGTAGCGAAAGTAAGAAATATTAAGTGTCACCTGGTTGAGCAGCTTTTGAAAAATAACCTCTATTTATTTGAAAGTCACCAAGAAGAAAATGACAGAAATCATGAAATAAAACAATTAGCAGAAGTATTTTAGGTTGTGAAAATATGTGTTAAAAACAAAAATTAGTAAGGAAAAGGTTTGAGGCTTAAACACATATACAATAAGTATATACATTTTATATTCTTATGTCAATATTTATGGATATATTTATGTCAGAAGTATATAAGATTTCTATTCTTATGTCATCCTTATGTCTTATGTTAAAACTAAGTAGTATATAGTTGATCTAATTATTAATTATGGGAGATTATTGATTGAATAGATATCCTGTTCTTATTGAACTCCTCTGAGCAATCGTTACTGATATTTTTACCTTGGCATATAATATAATAGAAACTATAATTTAAGTAGTATATGAAGAGCTTTATTTAGCATTACCTTATGATTGTTGATATCCTAAAACTCAAAACCCATTCATTCCTATTGATTCTATTACAACCCTAACAAGACAACAGGGATGGATGGAATTAAACATGAATTTCACAAATTGTAAATAATAGTAGCATAAACTATTTATGTTCCATTTATGTCAGAAAGTGCAATACGGCCTAGAAGAAACTGAAACAAGCATATGAAATGTTTTAAGAATATAGAGGCAGTGTCAAAGGATATGCTCATACAGAAGAAAGTCACAGACTAGAATGAGATTCTCAACTACAGGCTGTTGGGGAAAAAAAAAAGGGAATCTGGAAAGACAATGACAAGGAGTATAACAGGTGAAAAAGCTTTTAAAATAATTTCATAAACCACAAGTTAAATCAGAGTAAAATGTTGTGATTTTTCAAGCTTTGTTTTACACATACAGAGTGGCTATGGTTTGTATCGTCTATCCAATGACAAGGACAAAGTTACCTGCAACGCTTTGTGTATCTCTGTAGGCCTCTGCTGTGTGAGTCTAATTTGAATTTTAGTGTGATTTCTACATAGTTTTTTATGCTTTAATAAAACTTGCACACATTAAAATGCTATTAAAGTGTTACACATGGTTAATAATACTTATAGACTTCTGAAAGGGGCAATTATTAAACAGCACAGAGTCCTTAATGTCTTTAAACTTTAGACTAAGAAACAAAAGAAAAAGTCATGCGAGTATCTGCATATAGATAAAGTAGTGATATCTGAATATGTTTATCCTCTTTTTCAATATGTACATTTTAAATACAAAGTATGAAAATTAAGAAATAAATTAAATAAATAAGAAAAGCAATGTCTACTTGATTTGTCTTTCTAATTAATCATGACTTTTTTCCTGGTGACTGACACAATGAATCTTTTGTCTCAACTTTTTCATGCAGTATCTAAATCACTAAAAGGTCATTTCTGCATCCTTCAACCCTAAAGTCTATTGAATCAATATGACCCAGGAGTTACTAGCAATTAAATTTTCAGATGTTGTTTGTTTAAACAAAATGAAATGTTCAAATATCTTAAATTAATGATATCTATTAAAATATTAACTTAAAAATAAAAGCTAGAGAGCTGGAGAGATAAGTCAGTTGCTAATATCATTGACTGTTCTTCCAGAGAACCCAGGCTTAATTCCCAGTACCCATTTTTTCACAACTATATATAACTCCATTACCAGAGGATCTGATACCTTCTCCTGAACACCATGATCACCTAGCACATGTATGGTACACAGATATATGTGCAGACAAAACTCTACTATACATAAAATAAAATAAATATAAAAATTAAATGAAAGCTGGTATGTCATCTTCTTGGAAAGGTACAAAAATTGCAGAAACATTCATAATTCTTTATGAAATATTTTGAGCATGGATTTTTTCTATTCCAAGCTCCTCCTAATCTTTCCAAATTCCCTACCCAACCAATGTTATATTTTTCCCACCTTGGTCTCTTAAAATCAAAGCAAAATAAAACAAAACAAAATGAAACAAAGCAGAATAATGAAACCAAATCAAAAAACTCTACAAATTAAAAAAATGAGCAAAAGACCATTAATACAAAAAACAAACAAACAATAACAAAAGCTGAACTCATAGCATCGAGTATGCATAATAATGCGTACTTCACATTTGGAGACGGATAGGCTAGGGTACTAGATGGCCCTAGTTCAGTGCTGAACTCTTGGCTATAGACTTAGGTGTGTGGAGAAAGTTCCATCAATAGAAAACTCACTGGTGAGCCCAAAAGCTCCTAAAGTTAGTATCAATCCAGTACTCATATAGATGACTGTGATTAAACTAGACGTGTCATAATATAAATCAGAAATAAACAGTGGAAATAAATGGAATTAAAGGTTGGGAAGACAAGAAAATGTGAATAGGAAATGATAGAGACAAAGTAAACACAATGAATTTTATACATGCAAACAATTTTCAAATAAACATGAGCAAAACAATTTTGCTGTATTTTAAACATGATATTCTGTTTTAAATATTCATTAGAAAACATAAACTATGTTTCTTAACTGTCTAAAATATGATTTTGATTCTCTCACACTTTTATTGTTAAAATGACTTTTCTTTTTGCCAAAGCCACCTGAAAGGGAATTATACTTATTTGAAAATTTAAAACTATTTATAGGATCTGCAAGATGGCACATTTGGTGTGCCCCAAAATGACACCCATGCACATTAAGAACAGCCAACATTTTAAAATCTATGTGTAAGTTATAATCTGAAGTAATTAACTCATATATTTTATTATATATTATAATAGTGGTAATATTTTACAATATATTTTTGATTATCAATGTTTACATTCAAAGGTATTCTGTTTAAGTTTCTATATTTCTGCTTTCTTTTATCTTTTTATTCCATTCTTATTGTATTTTTCATATATTATAATAATATCAATGTTTTTCATAATTAATAATAATGTAAGACAGTGAAATCATGAAATATCTAGGTAAATGAGTGGGACTAGAAAATATGCTAATGACAAGATAACTCATACCCAGTAAGACAAATGCTGCATGCTCTTGCTCATCTCTGGCTCCTAGCTCCAAACATTCAGATGTGCGTATATAATCTGGAATTAAAAGGGGCCATGACAGGAGAATGCAAACTACACTGGAGAGAGAAGTAGCAGTATATAAGTTACAAATATGAAGCAATGTGAAGATGCAGTATTAGGCATTTTCTGGTGAGGAAGGGGGGAAGTCAATTTAAAATGAGTGGGAGGAAGAAGTGAAGAATATTACTAAGAATGTTTGAAAAGTCATAAGGACTCATATTATTTTTAGTAATCATAACTTTCATATGGTATATACTAATATATGCATATATACTTGCAATTTAAATGATGCTATGTCATTTGGGCTGTAAATGTTCTCACAAGAGACATAGATTTTACTAAAAACTTCCAATAACAGGATTTAAAAACCTACTTAAGTGCTATTGGTCAAGGGAGTCCAAAAGACTTCCAAAACAATATAGGCTATTTTAATGCCCTTGGTTGTCTCCAACAGTTTGAAGGTCAGTCTCTATTGCTAAAGACTTCATAAATTTTCTCACAGGACTTTGAGGATTTGACCTACACCTGACCTGACAGCCTTCTCCTGAAGCATGATATGCATGCTAAGAAAAATGGAAACCAACGAGCATTTCTATCTACCTGTGTCACCTACAAATACATAGCAAGATATTTCATAGCTGGTAATACTAGAACTCTTATAATAGTGGTAATCAACAACTACTTAATTGATCTTCAACATCTGATGAATAGAGGGAAAATTCTGCCTGTTATTAAAATCCTGAACAAATACCTGATCTTACTGAGGTCACAGATCTTAGAAAGAAGAAGAAGGAGGAGGAGGAGGAGGAGGAGGGGGTGAGAGGGGGGGGAAAGGAGGAGGAAAAGGAGGAGGAGGAGCAGGAGGAGGAGGAGGAGAAAAAGGAGGAGGAGGAGGAGAAAAAGGAGGAGAAGGATGAGGAGGAGGAAAAGGAGGAGGAGGAAGAGGAGGAGGAGGAGGAGGAGGAGG
>NW_021604696.1:629466-629817 GCF_004785775.1 Grammomys surdaster | reverse complement strand
GAAAGAAAGAAAGAAAGAAAGAAAGAAAGAAAGAAAGAAAAGCCTGACTACTTAATCAGCATGGTTCCTAATCGCACTCTAGCTAAATAGTTATTTGTAGACCTATAGGTTAGGTGTAGTTTTCATTCCTCATCAAAGGAGCTTCACTTTTCAGTACATAGAGAACATTAAAGGAAACTACAACTAGTCAAAATGCAAAGAGTAACTGATTGTTGGGCGCAAGTGTAGAAAAAAGAAGCCTTATGGGATTCTAGCAATTCACAAAGCTCTAAAGAATGAATGGCTGGCCAGAGATGAAGAATCGATCTATCCTATGGATTATTTTTCTAATTTGTTATCTAGTACCAAGTA
>NW_021604696.1:567636-627636 GCF_004785775.1 Grammomys surdaster | reverse complement strand
ATATTTATAATGTGTTAGGAAATCTCCAGAGTGAAATCAGCAGAATTTATATGGAATTTGAAAAATTATGTAGGATTGTAAATATATACAAATATAGGTGTCTAAACACAACTGAACTCATTACTGTCTTTAGTAGGTTAACATAAGATGTATAACTAAAAATATATGTATCATTAAAATATGTAAAAAAGTACTTTACAAGCTCAAAGTTAATTGTATTTAGATGATGTGAAATTGAACTGAACAAACCCCCTGTCTCATTCTCCCTGCTCTTATGGGGTTGCTCTCCCACCCATCAATTCACTCTTGCCGCCTCACTGCCCCTGAATTCCTCTATGATGGGGCATAGAGCCTTCACAGGATCAAGGGCCTCCCTCTACCATTGATGCCAGATAAGACCATCCTTTGCTACATATGCAGCTGGAGCCATGTGTACTCTTTGGTTGGTAGTTTAGTCACTGGGGCTCTGGGAGATCTGGTTAGTTGATATTGTTGTTCTTCCTATGGGGTTGCAATCCCCTTCAGCTCCTTCAGTCCTTCCTCTAACACCTCCATTGGGGTCCCAGTGCACAATTCAACACCAGAAGAGGGCATCAGATCCCATTACAGATGGACGTGAGCCACCATGTGGTTGCTAGGATTTGAACTCAGGATCTCTGGGAGAGCAGTCAGTGCTCTTAACTGAGTCATCTCTCCAGCCCACTAATTAATTTTTAAAATATATCTGTCAAAATTGTCACTATTTCAGATACTGTGACAGAAATATAATTAATTAGTGGTTCATGAACTTTGATGGGCACCATCCTCTCACGAAGCAAATGGAACTGGATTTAAGAACGAAAGCATGTGTTTTGTTTTGTTGATTACTGATTTCAATTCGTGTTTTATAAAATTGATTAAGTAGTGACTACAATTTCAAATGGCAAAACTCTTACACACAATATAAAATCATAAAGAAACAGAAAAATATTTTTTCTATAGAATTAAAAGTTGTATCTTAAATCATAATTGGTTCAAAATATAAAAATAATGAGTTTGTATTTATAACTTAATTTGAGTTACAAATTAATTTTTATGGCTTAATAAGTTTGTAGAAGACAAGTATTGCAGTGAATTTATAAGTATTAATTTTACTATCAATAGCATGTATTTATAAATCAGTCATTCATGTGATACTTAAGAAATAAAACAAAAGTCTAGGTTTCTGAAGGTCTAAAACAATTTCTTTTTTGCTGTGATAAATTACAAAGTAAGTAACTGGCATTAGCATGAAGGTAGAACATACTGAAAGAAATAAATTCTTTTTATGTCAATATTGATTTCAAAGTTGTGATTATATATTTTGAAGTAAATTTACTTGTAAACTTGTAATATTGGTTTACTCATGAATATATTTATATTCATTTAATTATGTAGCCTAAGATGTGCCTAAGTCCATCAACATGAATTTCTCCTTTTAGGGAGATGGAACACTCACTTAGGGCTTAGCATGAAAATGGCTGACTTTTAAAGAATTTGTCATGATATTCAAATGCAAACAAATCCATGTTGCCATCACTCATGAAAGAACTTAATGCATGACTCTAATTGAAGACATATGGAACAATTATGATTAGGAGTAAAAAAAACTGTTTAGTTAAACATTTTTATGTTTTTTGAGCATGAGAACTTGGTGAATAGCACTTATGAACCACCTTTGAGCTTGATGCTTAATACTGCAAAAATAATGTATATGCATATTACACATCAACAGACATACAGACCTATGGTTAGGACTGACGGAATAGGTGATAGACTGGTGAAAGCATACACAATATGTTCTTCTTATGAAAAACAGAACGCACATACACATATTGTAATAAAATATTTCTATATTTTATTAATATATACTTTTGTCAATTGTCTCGTTTATCTAAAAATGAAGCAAAGAAATGTTATTAAAATATGTATAATTCTAGAATACTGCCTCAGCCTAGTGCTAAAACAAATTTTCTCTATAGACAATCCTAAGTAATCATTGACACTTAAGATTATCACACAGAGTTAGCTCAGTTTATTTCTCCATACTCTGCTCTTTTAATGGAATCAGGGACTCCATTATCCCTCAAGGGAACCCTAGGCTTGCAGCATATACTGAAAACAGATAACTCGAAACTTTCATATACCTCTGTAATAAATCTGAAATAGCTATGATATCTGAAATGTGAACTTGTTAACTTTATGCATGTCAATAACTTCCATAAGTTATTTGCATGATAGTCATAATATCATCTTTATACAAGCTAAATAATGCAAACCACTTCTTATTTTGTAGATATATATTGAATGATTTGTACAAACACAAGTTTGAAAAATTTGATTTCTTTTGTCTCAAATTATTACAACCATAACTATATAGAAAATGTAAACTATAATATATAAAACTTTTACTTTGAAATTGTATAATTACAAATATACATGCCTTTAATATTTTACTACGGAATTCTCATTAATTGACATGCATACACACAAAGCATTAATGACTTTAAACAGTGTTAACAAGAAAAACTAACATTGAAGCTATTATATTCACATCCTGCATCCAAGGGAGAATTAACAGTTTCTCAAAGAAATTACCAGAGAGCTTAATTAGTGTCATCTTCAATAAGAAATAGTTTGTGTCTTTGCATATGAAGCTCAGTGTTGACTGACTGGAGCCCAGGCGGGGGTCTTTTACACTCATTCCAGTGATATGTCTAAATGCCTATTGTTAAAACAAAGGCTATTCTGACATTTGTTCTAACTTTGCTGAAAATGTGAACTCTGTAAGGGTAAGCAAGGACAATTAGCATACTTACTAAAGGTTCTGCAGTGACTTTTGCAGGATGCAAATGCAGCAGTCCTCAGGAAGTAGCATAAAGTATAGTGCTTCCCTCTGAGTCCTGAGGCTAGGTATATATAGAATGATTTATTAGAAAGTATTACATAAACTAATTGAATTATTCCTCCCATGGGAAAAAAGGGAGAGTTTTCAAACTGTTGAGAGTTCTGTAGCTAGGGTTTACAAGCAGGTTCTACTAAGTTAATTAGAAGGCTTAATGGGAAATACAAAAGCAATTTCTTTTTAGGGAAAATCTAATTGTCATTTAAAGTATTTTTTTCATTTTACCAGCTTCAAAAATTAAAGAAGATGACTTTTTGCCCCCCATCATGTATAATAATTCTGATACTCTATTTAATATAATAATGTGCTCCCTCCCCATAACAGTTTAATACTTGAATTTCAGAGAATGAAAATGAGAGAGGCCTAGGGTGTTAAGAGGAAGAATTTGAATCATGGAACAGTGCTACTGGGTAGGTAATATCAAGACTTGGCTAAACTAAAGTACTCTCTTTCTTAATAAGTCCTCAGTTATCCTGACCACAGTATATATAGAGCAAAATTAAGGTGCCAGAGCTCCATCAGGGAATGCTTCTTTTCAGAAACAAGATCTTGATTACTAATATAAATCATGTCATTGTCAAGCACAGCTGTCTCCTCTCTGGAAGATACTGTTTCAGCTCTACATTTGTTTCATAATCCCCAAATTTTCCAAGTTAATAAGTTCTTTTCTAAAGTGATTCTTATTACAGTCTTTATTTCACAGCATAGTGTGTTGCTTTTTCTTTTTTTTTCTTTTGAATTGGTATAGATGAACAGTGGATCACTTTCCCTGAATAGAAGCTCAGAGAAGTGGCAAGTTATAGTTTATATATACACATTTATGTCATATATAAGAATATGTGTAACAATAATAATTAAATGACAGATGTCATGGATTTGGAAGGTAGTGAGTGAGGCATGGAGAAGCTTTTGGGGGAGAGGGTAGGTCAAAAAAGCATAAATATAATATTCATGCATGAAATTTTCTAAATATTATACAAAGGGAATGGTGTAGATATTGTATCACTCAGTGTAGAGTAAATGTAACAATAAAATAAGTAAGGAATCACAGTACACAGTATCAGACTGTAATGAATGATATCATCCTCAGACAGTTTTCCTCAAGGATGATGTGGTAGATTCACCAATGACAGGCTCTCAGAATTTCATGTATTTGAATACTTGGTCCTCATTCGGTGAAACTACTTTGGAAGGATTGGAAAGTGTTGCTTTGTTGGAGGAGGTACAACTCCAGGGGCAGGCTTTGAGGTTTTAAAGCTGATATCATTCTCAGTTATGTCTCTATGCTTCCCACAGACATATAATGACGTAAGCTTCAGCGACTGCTCCAGCATCATGCCTCCTTGTCTGCCTCCATGTGCTTCACCATGGTGGCCATAGACCTCAGTTACCTCCAACTGTGAGCCTCAAATTTAAATGTTTTCTTTTATGAATTTTCATACTCATGGCATTTTGTCATGGCAATAGAAAAGCAACAAAAGATGGGTTTCTAATTTAAGAAGATAGGTCATTATCTACTGTGGTTATTATGAAATCGCTGGCCGTTTGATGGGTCATGCTCACCCCATAACTTGAAAAATCATCTCAGGGGCTTTCAAGTTAAATGAAAATGAGGAGAAAAGTTAGAAAGTATTCCTCTCAAAAGTCTCACAAGTAATTCAGTAAATATAAATTCAGAAAAACAACTCTTTTCATTGTTAGGATCTAACACATACTAATAGAAATTAAAGAGCAATGATATATATAAAACAAAGTACAAGTGAGCTACTGATTTTAAATAAAACAATACACAATTTATACTTCTTAATTGAATATATAAAAACATACATGTAACACATTCTACATACCTGCACAGAGACTCTACACAGAACACAAAGTTGTCATTTCTGTTTTGTTGAAAGAAATTTCTTTATTTTTTCATATTAATTAATTAATAGCTATATCAATTTATATTATTTCCTATTAATAGAAATTTTAAATTTTAAAGTTATGGGAAGTTCTTTAAATGTTCTTCATATTTATAGTGATGTAAATGTATCTTAATGCATATTTATAGAATTAATTCAAAGTTCATAAGATCCTAGTTAATTATTCATAATTTCAATTAATATATGGGAATTTAAAAGGAGAAGGATAGCGGGACAAATATAAACAATGCGGGCCAAAGCTATGAGCAGACAAGTTGGCAAGAATCCAAGTGTAAATGGTCCTATGTAAAGGTGATTTATCTTGTTAGTGATCTGAGAAACTAAATTAGAATAAGGACATGACACATTTTCCTGTGAGTATTAGTCAACACTTTTTAAAAAATGACTTCATTTAATAGAATCTATGGAATCTGGCCTGCCCATACTCTCATTAAGTAAGTGCGGTTTGGGGGCATTTATTTGGAATACTTACAAGCTATTAAAAATATGAGTCAGGACCCTATGCATTTTAATCAGGTGACACTGGAGACACACTAGGTTAAAAAAGAAGTCAGTCAGTAAGGAGTTACAATAATACTTTCAACTAATCTTAAAACAAAGGATACTGAAAAGTAGTCCCTTACACTCAGGAATTTGAACTCTTGTTTTCATGACACTGGACATGCATATGTGTATATGTACATATGGAAATGTATGCAAAGGAAGTGTCTTACTTATGGATACCTTTAGGCACAAGAAACAATATAGATTTTATACTGCCAAGAAATGTTACAAAATAACATCACAGGCAATATTACCACAGGCAATATTTTCAGTACTGCTAATATGTTTTATGACTAATCTATTATTACTGGATAAATTTAGATTTCTTTTTTCTCTCAAATGATAAATTTCATTGTATGGAATTGTTGTAATGTTAATCTGTGTGTAATAAATTTCTGTCCCTAATCCAATCCTTAGAGGATCCAGTGTTCTTTATAATAATATCCTATGATTCCCGAATAAAAGTACTACAATTATAGAGGTAGGAGCAGATGTGACACTTAAAGCCATTTAAGCCTATTTTGATGCTCCACTCCCAGAACTAAGTTTAAGGAATATGTCAAATCACAAGTATGAGGAGAGAAATGCCTAAAATGAAACTGAGTTTATTTTTTATTGATTAATTATTTTATTTATTTGCAACCCAAATGTTGCCCCCTCCCGTTCTTCCTTGCCAAGTTCCTTCTCCATCCCCCTGGCCTTCACCTCTGAGATAGTGCCCCACAGGTGTCTCCCCACTCTGGGGTGTCAAGATTCTACAGGATTAGGCATGGACAGGCACCAGTCTCTGACACTATTACTGATGCTATGATATACTTGAAGACAGGAGCCTATCATGGCTGTCCTCTGAGAGGCTCTACCAGCAGCTAACTAAGACAGATGTGGATACTCACAGCCAAGCATTGGACTGAGGTCGGGGACCACTATGGATGAGTTATTTGAAGGATTAAAGGAACTGAAAGGGACGTCATCCACATAGGAAGAGCAAAAGTGTCAACTTAGCTAGACCCGCTGGAAACTCCCAGAAACTAAGCCACCCACCAAACAGCAAAAAAGGTTTATCCAAGGCCCCCAGCATTTGACAAGTTCATTAGGCAAAATACTAGAGAGCAGTTGAGTTATTGTAACCATTGAAGAAATTATCTGAACAGTACAGAAAGTACCATGACCTATAATTAAAACTGTTTGATAGTTTATCTTATTATTTTATTTTTCTATTTTTATTAAAAAATTAAAAATTAAAGAGTAATTCTATCCTTCTACCTTCCAACTCTGACCACAGGCCTGCTCCTGTCAGATTACATTTTGCCTTTGTGTTTGTGAAAGATTATTTTCAAAGTATCTGATATTTCAAAGTATATATACATGTAGATGCATATGTGGGGGTATGTGTATGTATATCTTTCTGAGCTATTTAATGGTAAATATACCATTATATATATCTAGATCTAGATATAGATATAGTTTCACAGCTAACCACTTTGATATAGAAATATAACCTTCATTGTAACATAATAATACAATTATAAAAAATAGGTTAATATTTATTTGAAACTTGTACTTAATCCTTTCTGTATTTACACTCAGTAATTATTTCAGTGCATCTGAAACAGGCTTAAATTTTCTCTATATAGACATAAAATCATAACTTTCACTATTGTGTTTCGTTTTCTTTTCAAGTTCAGTTGGAAAAGATAACACCCTCCCACGAGCAACTGAAAGTAAAGCCTATCTATTCCTGTTTCTTATGCTTGAAGGTGACTTGACTGAAAAGATGGATCAATTTTCATTTGCCATTTTCCCTGTGGCCATGGACGGAAGCTACAGGATGCAAAGTGTGCTGGGGACTGAGATGTGAAACAAAAGTCAGCTAGAGCCAAACTTCAGTGTAGTGAGTTAGTCGCCTTAATCCTCCTGTTTGTGCTTACAGAGTCAGAGGCAGTGATAAAAAAAAATAAGATTTTGTTGTAGCAGGCAAACAGGGAATTCTATGATAGAATGTTCCTTTTTTTTTTTTCCGAGTCTTTCATAAGCATCATCGTCCTAGGTTTGTATAAGAAAAAAAAATATATCCACACGGGAGTCATTACACAATTCTGCAATAACATGATACCTTCCATGCACAAAGAGCTAAAGGAACCTGACCAATTATAACATTTATCACGAAATATGTGACATTATCTCTTCACAGAGTAAATATTGGAAAGGCTCATCATCTTACCTGCTACCTCTATTGCTGCTCTGAGATCTTACCTTGAAGCATATTAAAGACCAATGAATCTGCATGTATGAAATTTATTTTATGCTAATGAACAAGAATAAAAGAAAGTCAGAGATAATGGATCAGTATGTTGTATTAGTTACAAGTAACATCTGTCATCTTAACTGTACTTAGCTCTTGTTTTATGAAAGAGCGTAATTAAAATAATAATCTTTGCTAGATTTCCCTTGAGAGTAAGCCTTAAATATTGTGAGTTAGACATATTTACATCAAATTAGTAACAGAAAAAAATGACAGTAACCAACTTCTATGTAGACAAGATTCTTCTATATAGATTTGATACTGATCATTTGCTTCTGTTTCAGTGTGTGCCCTAAAAACTGCTTTCTACAGTCTCAGACCTAATGATCAACATCAACAGAGCTCCAAGCTGCAGAGAGGTTTCTGACACTTGTTCATTTTTATTTAACCCACACCCAACAATTACAGCAGAAGAGATAGCACAAAGGCAAGCTTGATTAATGTTAAACACAAAAATTGTTCACTGAGCCAAGTATCACCCCCTCCCTAAAATTAATACTACCTGCTCATAATGGCAGCATGGCATCTGGTCAAAGTGGAGAATGATTGTCAAGGTTAACTGTGTTTAAGTTTATGATATCTCAGACTATTAGTGAGAATGAAGAAATAAACAAAGACTTAATCTACTTAAGAGATTTGTTTGCAGTGTGAGAAATTATGCCTTGAGAATGCTTGCAGAAAAGCAAAGCAGAAATACTTTGTCACTGTGAATTATAATTCATATTTTTAAATGACTCCTGAGCTGAGTGTTTCTTACCTATAAGAATTAAGAAAGAGTATGAAGTTTTTGAAGTTGGTCTTGTTGAAATCATTACTAGTCTATCTGAGATCTAAGTGTAATCCAAGTTTGGCTAAATACCTGTGGTTTTCAAAGACCAAGTTGTGAATATTCATTAGGCCACTTCTGTGCTCAACTAGGGGTGTTAAGGATAACAAAATTCGATGTTAATTCAGAAGCACTTTATCAGAAAGGCAATGCTTAATGCTAGGAAGACACAGCGCATTTAGGAAACAACACAAGCCAAGCTAAATAAGCAAGCAAGATCAGGTTTCTGGCTGCCTGTGGCTGGCAGACTAGGAAACATGCAGAATCCTGGCAGAATGCTTAAAATGATTCGTTTGCTCATTGCACACAGGTGTACTGAGCATCTGTTTATCGAAATTGTCACTGGATAACTACTGATATGATAGATCTGGAGCTGAAGGGGCATTATCTTAAAGATCTTTAAGCCTACTAACCTTAGTCTCATTAGAAGCACTAGCTAATCACAAAAGAAATGTGACAGTAAAGTTTCATCACCACTTAAGAACAGATGAGAACTGAAATCAAGGTCTTTGTGTTTGAGGATCTCACATTGTTTTACAGTATCTACTTGCTAACACTGATGAGTGTACTTGTGCTATAGTGTGATATACTATGTATTAAAACCCATGGATCTTAACATGAGACTAAACTGAGTGGTAGGCACTTTCAGAATATGTGTGAAATTTTTCTTCAAATGTCAGTCTTGCCAAAAACAAAACACAATGACTTGGATTCTGCATCTGTTTGGGTATAGAAAATGAGAAAAAAATCAACAAGGAAGACTATTGTAAAATCACAAGTGTACTGATAGCTGCAATCCATATGATTTGGCATATATTAAATACACTAGATTATAGAAGTTTGTGACAGCTATTTGTCACTCCTCTTATATGACTAGAATGAACTACAAAAGTGCAGTCTGGTATGAAGGTTAGTGGAGCATATTATACCAGAGACATTGGTCTCAAAATTCTCAAGCAATCCTTGCTTTCCGTTTTTTGTTGGGCTCGCTCTCTTATTGATTTGCACACAAAACAGATGGTTCTTCCTGCCATATTTCCTTGGTCAAACAAAATCCTTTCACTTCTTCCAGCATTGCCACAATGTAGGAAATGGCATGGCTGCACTTTTCATAACAACAATAGTTAATGCAGACATATTACAGAATGTATTTGTAAATAAGTGTTGTGCGTTAGTGTTTCATACATTTATTGGGACAATAAATCAAAAGTGTGTATATTGAAAACAAGCACCCCTGGACATTTTACTTGCTTCACACATTCAATCACTGTATTTTCCTTAGTAAAATACTACTACACTATGCTCAGTAGGTGAGCAAAATGATTTTTTAAATGTTGAATAAAATGTTTCTTTGTACATCTATTCACAAGGCTATCAGAAAGCATCAAGATGGCCATGGTCTTTTTTACTTCTCCTGAGGTGATTAGGTAAATGTGGCTTTGATTATAATTTGACCTGCTGAGCAGCGTTCACAGAGGGTAGGAATGCAGTTCTTATCTGAGCAAATTGGCATGGTTCCTGTAAATCATCAGGTTCCTGTTTTGACGCCACAGTTCTTCAGTATCAAATATGACTCCTTCTGCTTTACTTTCCTAAGTCTCTCTTCTTGCCTTGGAATGCTACCATCACTTCAATTTCTTTATGTCTCTTGCCATCCGGTTTTGTGGCTTTTTCCAATTCCCAGAATTCTTCTTTTCCAGATGCTTAAATAGTTCCTAGCTTTATTTTCTTGAGATACAATTTTCCAAATGAAATTATTTGATCATATTATTTATCATGTGTTTTAAAATCACATTCTCTCCCTTACTCACATTTACTATTACCTGTTTTATTCTTTTCTCTATCATATTAAATAATCTCTGTATAGAATCCCAGAGTACTTTCTATCAATTCAAAATCTTCGGCTGTAGTTAGACAGGTGGTTTAGCAGGTAATCTCCCATAGCTACCTCCCAAGCTAGTCAAAATTTATCAACAACCTACATGTCAAAATAGCTATATGTCTTGCATATACGAAACCTATATCTACTCCCTAGCAGCATATAGAAATCAGATAATATTTATTTAAATGTATTACTAACATGTTCATATGTCTTTTTCATATTTTAAAATGGAATAGTTTAGCATGGTTTTTAATCCCCAAGGAAGCACAAAGTATTTAGCATTCTTTAGCTGTCATCAAACACTTGGAGAATGTCTTTATCAGTTCTTCGTCTGTTGTTCTTTGTTTTTACTACTAATTAATTTGTCCATAAGTATTGATGTGTCATTTTTAGTTTAGAATTCTTCCCACAGTTTCTGTTTGCCCAGTATTTATCAGTTCTGCATCCAATAGTGAGCAGCAGATCATTAGGGAATTCCTGGGAAGAGAACTGTGACTTATATAAGTTACAGATAATGATCCTTTCTGTCCCGCTATCCTTGTTGCCTCCAGAGCAAAACTTAATGTTTTAAATGATAGTCAAGAGTATAGTAAAATACTAGATTCTTCTATCTCATTACTAATTTATACATTCTTTTAAAAAAATTCATAGTAGATTATCACCTGTGGGATTGGAAACTTTCATTAATTGATATAATTATATCAAATCCTCTTTTGCTTCAATATTACTTTTCCATAATTTATTTGCCTTTGGACATCCAAGAATGCTTCTTATGGTAAGCTATTAAAATTGGTAAACTAATAAGTGCGATCAGTAACATCATTTCTCTTTTACCATAACATCTATCTATATGTATCTCTGTGCATTTATCACTTATCTTTTCCCAATCTGTATTTTTACTCAAATTTTCTCAATACTTCCTCATCTAAATTTTCCACACGGCTAGCATAACATACATTTTTCAAACTTACCCTCCTGATTATTAATGCTATTGTAATGTGATACACTACCAAACTGGTTTGTAATATTACCTACTTCGATTCCTGTTGTGATAAATAACATGGTTTTATATTTTTAATGACTGAATAGTAGGTATAAACTTGTGATGGCTATTCCTGGTTGTCAACTTAACAACATCAGGAATGAACTACAATCTGGAAATGGAGGGCATACCTGTGATCCAGATCTTGAGGCTGAAAGACACAGGCTTCTGACCTGGATCTTGATATAGAGATCTTGAGACACAGTGACCATGAAAAGCTGAGATCCAGGCAAAGTAGTGAACCCTTTAACCCCAGGAGACTGAGGTAAACAGATCTCTGAATTCAAGGACAACATGGGGCAAAGCAAGTTCCAGATCCAGGCATGGTGGTACACATCTTTAATCTGAGGCACAACTTCTGCTGGAGGTCTACACAAGGACACTGGAAGAAGGAAGACTCTCTCTTCTTTACCTGCTTACACTTACTTGCCAGCACACCTATTGGAACCTACTCCTTCAAGATTCTAGCTTATACAGAAGACCAGGTGAAACAACTAGCTTCGTGAACTAAGCAACTACTAGACTTTTGGACTTCCTGTTCACAGCTGCCCATTGTTGGACTACAGACTGTAAATCATTATAATAAATTCCCTTAATATCTAAAGACATTCTGTACGTTCTGTGACTGTAGAAAACACTGACTAATACAAAACTTTTGTGAATAAATTAATAAATAAATAAAAATTTAGGGGAATGACTCTGTCAGTAATATGCTTGGCATACCCAGCATATACAATAATTCCTAGGCTCCACAAGCTCTTAATAGCGCTTTCCATCATGTGTCCGACATGACACTTTATATGAAGCCAGCTTCTTGTCATTATTGCCTTGGTTTGTTTGGTATTTGAAATGTTTTCACCATTAACCCAGGCTCTGATCAAACACACAATTCTCATGCCTAAGGCTTTGAATACTGAAATATGAGTGTCCACTAAACAACTAAAGACTTGACTCTATTTAGCACACTGACAAAATTATTAAATATTCTCATTTTATATAATAAAGATAATATAACATAATATAGTATAATATAATATAATTTTATATTCTTAAAATTATCTTTGATGGAGCCTAATCAAAAGTGAGCTAACATTGTCAAACAAGGTCCTATTAATTGTGATTATCTTACATTCTTTTTATCTTACATTCTTTTTTATTGAATATTTTATTTATTTACATTTCAGATGTCATCCCCTTTCCACATTTCCCCTACCTAGAAACCCCTATCCTATCCTCCATCCTTCCTTTTGCTTTTATACTATTTTAATTACATGAAAGTATTTAGGTCAGTTATAGGTTGAGTAACTAGCAATGCAATAAACACAAATAGCCAAAGAATAAGCTAGGCAATAAACAAATTTCCGCGAACACTCTCATGATCACTGTTTCTAAAGGCTTATCCAGATGACCAAAGTATCTAAGCCTACTTCCCTGTCCTATCCCAAAGTCTGATGCCCATTTCCTTGTTCTAGCCTAATATTTAATTTCCTGCCTGAAATTACTTCTTTGTTCTAGCCTACTGTCAGATTCCTGCCTGAAGCCCACTTCCTTGTCCTTGGCCAATGTCAGATTCTTGTCAAGCAACCCCCAAACTCTCTACCTCTCCCCCTTTATTATTTCATAAACAAGACTGAGACTGTCTTAGTTCATCCTGCCAAATAGCATGGTGGCTGCTAGAGCGACAGTTGTGACATGCTGATGCTGGGACAAAGAATGATGCTAACATGTGTGCTTGCTGAGGGCCCTGACAATGGTGACTGGAAGCTGTATTGGATATATGTTCCTGACCCACCTTTGCTTACCTATACCCCAGATGGGACATGCAACCTTGCCTCAAGATTTTAGACCTTGTAGACTAGAGAATCAAAAAGAGAAGTTATAATGACTCTTGTATTTTTCTTCATTGTGACTAGTTATTCAGACTCAATCATGAACTTGTCTAGAAGTCAATCCAATATTGGCAATAACAGTCGTCATTTGAAAGGCTGGTTCTGGACGTTTTCTGAGACATATTTGGAAGTTAGCTGCAGTTCTCTATGATGTTATGTTAACAAGAGATAATGTTGAGACAGGATCTGAATTTTAAACAAGTATCAGTGTGTGTGTTAAGGCTCTTCTAGTTGTCAAGTTAAAATTATTTTTGTTTCTTCTACAGTATTTAATGTAAGTTGCATTGATTATCTTACATTCTTAGTAACCAAAGACAGGTAACTATTGGTGTTCATTTTATACAAATATCACATACAAAATATTTCATGTTGTCAATGATAAAAAGTTCATTTATGTTATTTTAATATTATAATACATCTAAAATTATAATATTTTATGAATGCCTATCATATGCATATTAATAATAATATACATGTGTAGTAGTTAAAAATTACCTACACCGAGTAATGGAAGTATGGGACAAATAAATACGTATTCAATTAAGGACTACTAACATTGAAAATGGACATTTGTATGTAAGTTTGAATTGTAAAATATACCACAATAATAAGAAATTTTCTAATCAAAAATAAATAAGGATTTTTCTGTGCTGAAGTTCTTAGGAACAGTTACAGAAATCATATAAAAGCTGTGCTGGTAAGCAGTGCAGCAGCTGTTGTTTCTAAAGCAGGATTACAACCTGGCTTCCAGCAAAGTAAATCCAGTTGAGCAAGCCTCGTCACAAACACATAATTAACATAAAAAATGCAAGACAACATGGTTCCTCCCTAAAAGTGACTAATCTCATAGTGAAAGCCAATAGCATGAGTTAATCAAAATTAAAGGCAAGGAATTCAATATAACTGTTTCGAATACATGCAAATAATGCAAAATCATCAGCATAAACTCAGAAATGAGTTCAAAAATGGTAAAATAATATCCTGAACTAATTCAGAGCATAAACAAAGCTTTAAGTGAAATATAGAAAACAGAACTTAACAATGGGACAAAAATAAAAGAAAAAGAACAATGTTAGAAGTGAAAATTTCAATTAGTCTAATTAAAATCTCAGTGGAAAGCCTCAGCAAGACAATATATTATATATAAAACAGAATATATCAGAGCTAGAAGATAAAGCAGAATAACTGAATCATTCACATAAAATCACTGACAATTTAGTTTTGAAATATAAATGGGATCTGTCACTTCTTTGAAACACCATGAAAAAACAAAAAAAACTTACCTACCACCAAACACAAGCACAGGAGAAAAACAACAAGAATTTCATGCCAAAAGAATGGAAAATATGGCGCTGGGCGGTGGTGGCGTATGCCTTTAATCCCAGCACTTGGGAGGCAGAGGCAGGCGGATTTCTGAGTTGGAGGCCAGCCTGGTATACAGACTGAGTTCCAGGACAGCCAGGGCTACACAGAGAAACCCTGTCTCAAAAAAATTAAAAAAAGGAAAAAAAGAATGGAAAATATATTCAAAAAAATCACAAGAGGAAATTTCCACAAGCAAGGCAAAGGGATACAAATCCACCCAAGAGGCATAACAACTAAAAATAAAATGGACCAGAAAAGAAACTGCAAAAAATAAGAAAGGAAATTCCAAAGCCATGTCATTGCCACAGTGCTAGGGAGAGACAGCATCCCTCAGAGGGTAAGTGGGACTTCTGTTTGAGGAGACACATATCCAGGGCCTTAAAGCAGAAAGAGTACCTTTACCTGACTAATCTTGTCTGTGAAGAGGCAATCTGGTTAAGTCATTTCAGCGCTGTCAGTCCAGGAAACATCTGGCCAGTCAATGCCACCTAGGCACTGATGTGGTAGAAAGGAGTAAGGGGTTAGCGTGTGTTCTTCCTGGGACTAGAAGTGCAATCTGTTGATTCAGAACCCCATGGTTAGCAATGTACTGAGTAGCTAGAAGCTCAGGAGCTGATTCTCCATTGGAACAAGGAAAGGCATCAGGCTTCTTACATATGTACCTCTCACTTAGATTGCCATGCCCAATGCCTAGAAGGTAAACAGGCCCCTCTGCAATATACTTTCACTTGATCAAAATCGTTGTGCTAAGCTCAAAGCAATACTACAAGCAAACAAGGACAATAATCACTGTAACTGTGAGGAAAAAAATCAACCCTCCATGCAGGTTGGTTTTCTCAGGGAGGGGCATGGTCACAGAGATGCAAACCTAACAAGCTCTCTCTTTCCTGATGAGTCTTTTGGTTGCTTTCCTACATTGTGTTAAGTCTTCATGAAAGGCTTGGTAAGGTCACACATGAATGAATTCAGTGAAGTTCTCTTGCCTTTGAGAAGGACTGGGGCACATCCTATGTTCATGGCTTTGTTCCCAAAGATTCAACTCCTGTAGGAAATTTACCCATTCCAAATCTCAATCTATTTCTTCTGATGCTTTGAAAAGTTCTCTGCCATTGCTACCTGAATGTGGTATCTCTCAAGATGTTCCCATGCATTTTGACTTTATTCAGGAGCTTGTTTTTTTCCTAGTAAAAGAAAGAAAGAAAAAAGGAAGGAAGGAAGGAAGGAAGGAAGGAAGGAAGGAAGAAAGAAAGAAAGAAAGAAGGAAAGAAAGAAAGAAAGAAGGAAAGAAAGAAAGAAAGAAAGAAAGAAAGAAAGAAAGAAAGAAAGAAGAAAAGAAAATAAAACCTTGACCTGAGCCTGAGAACTTACAGGCCACAGAAGGTCTATGATGTATGCAACAGAGAATATAACCCAACGGGATTAAGTTTAGGTCTCATAGTCAGTCTCTAGGATGCAAATTTTGACATGCAATACAATATCATCATTCTTCTTGTTATTTCCTCATTTAAGACAAGAGTAGCCCTTGAATTAGTTACCAGAGAGTCAGAGGTGGTAACCTCCTACAGTCGATATCCTTCTGCAAGATGTAGCCCCTACAGCTCACCACCTGTGCAGCCTGTTTAACCCTTGGATAGAGGTTACCATAACTCAACTCAATATGCAGTTTAGCACAAGTGAGAAGATATCAGCTGTGGAGCCTATGTGGCATTTGCCTAAGACTGACTCACAGGAGGACAGGGGACATTGAGACAAACTGAGGTCTGTAGATGGACAAGGAAAGACATGTAGTCCAACTGAACAGTGTCATTGAGAAGATGTGGTTGTGGGGCATGGGGTTCCCCATAGAGGAAGGGAATGAAAAATTATCGGCAGATGGACTACTTGGTAGTGATGTAACAAATCAAGACTAGAAATTATAATCTTAAGCACAACCCCAATGATGGTTATCTGACATCATAACATTTCCCCAAACACTGCCACCATCTCCTGGCAGTATTTCAAATTCTCAAGAATGTAGGGGACATTTTTCATTCAAAGTACCACAGTCGTTATATTAGCCATATATCAGACATTTTGTGCACTCGATTTCTAGCATGGGATTTTGTGGAACCCATGGAGGTGGAGCTTAGCTAGAGGACCTGTGTCACTGGAGGATATAGAACTGGAGGATACCAGTCACTTCACTACCAAGCTCTATAGGAAACAAGATTTTTCCCACCATTATTGCTTCTCTTGAAAGACTGTGAACAAATAAATCCTTTCTTATTTGAGCTAATACTAATCTGGGATTTGGTTGTATCCGTGTGAAAAATAACCAGGGCACTGGTTATGGTACAGAAGCTGAGAAAAACCACTGTCAGTTCTAATTGGTCAGCTGCTTGTGCTGATATCACAAGGAGTCATTATGAAGAATTCTGGATACTGATCTACATTGTGCACTGCCTTCAGTGGGCTCTTGTCCTTGTATCATGAGGTAACTGATGTTGCCAAGGCAGTCGGTCTATAACATTTGTCCGGATAGACTAGGAATCTCCAATCTACTGGACCTCACGGTAGAGAAAATGCTTCTCAGTTTGTTGGTTTTGCTTCTGGGGTTTTATGTATTATGTTTCATGTTTATTCTATTGGTTTTTGTTCTAGGTTTGACTTGTGACTGTATGTATTATCACTTTCTTAATTACTTCCAAGTTTCCTATTTGAAAACTCATTAAATCTTTTAATCTAAATGTGTTTTTTAATTACATCACATGTTACTATATACTGCCAATAGAAATTTTATTATAGCACCCGATACAAGCCTATACAGCACGGTGGTTATAACCTCCAGCTCTACTTCCCTTCTTCCAAATCTCTTCTTCTCTGTGACTGATACTTCCCCATTTACAAACTCCCAATCTCCCTTTTGCTCATGATGTACAGGAGAGAAAAATAAGTTATATTTCTGTTTGTGTTACTAGTTTATCTTATATAAAAGTCTCTAGTTCTGTCTACTTTCCTTATAACACAATGGTTCACTAGTCAAGTGAACCATTTGCTGACTATCAACTGTTCAGCAGAATCTGAATATATGTTATGTATTAGTCAATTTGTTTATTTCAAATTAATGTTTGGATTTTCCTTATATTTATATGGCTTTGTTTTACATCATTAAGTTGTTTGGGCTAGCTCAGTTTTAATGACATAAAATTTATACCTATAAACTTTCCTCCTAGTTCTGCATCATTTTTTTCTAATTTCTTGTGCCTCTAGAATTTCCCTTGACATAAACTGTTGAAACTGAACTAAACCTCATTACCAAACCCTCAGATGTTACTTTGTAGAAAAAAAAGTCTTGACTCCTCCAAGTTGCTCTGATACAAACAATAAAATAATAATAATAATAATAAAGTGATATTTAAAATAGTATTGAAATTTGAAAAATAAATTAGAAAATGTGTACAGGTATGTGAGACTAGGAGGAGTCTCTAAAGAAAGTCAGGGGCTACAACACTAGCACTGCAATAAAAAAAACACACATGAAGAATTTATTTGGTCAATTATCTGTGGACTCAGCATAATCGAGAAAAGAATCAATGAAGTTGGTGTCCATGTAAATTACTCAAGTGTAGTCCTGGGGAAGAAGGATTAGGAAGCAGTTGAAATAAATATGTCAGGCTGTAGAAGGTGAATAAGGTGTTTAAAGTATTTGCTGTTGTAATTCTGAAAGTAAAGGGAGAAAAAACTCAATAAAGATTCAAACAATGGATAAGAAGAATTACAGGGATAGAAATACAGAGGAGCCTGAGGAAAAGAAGGTCCAGCGACAGGGCCATAGTGGGATACAGCTCAAGGCCTGACACTATTACTGAGGCTATGGAGAATTCACAAAATGGGACCTAGCATGACCACACTCCAGAAGACCCAACAAGCAGCTGAAAGAATCAGATGCAGATGTTTGCACCTGACCAATGGACAGAAGCTGCTGACCCCTGTGGTTGAATTAGGGAAAGGCTGAAAGAAGCTGAGGAGGAGAGCGACCCTGTAGGAAGACCAGCAGTCTCAATGAATCTGGACCCCTGAGGAGTATCAAACACTGTAATACCAACCAGTCAGTATACACCCACTGATATAAGGCCCTCAACACATATACAGCATAGGACGACTGGGTCTGTGTTCAATCAGAGAAGATGCACCTAACCCTCAAGAGACTGGAGGCCCCAGGAAGTTTGGAGCTCAGGTGGGATGGGGGGTGAGGAGTAAGGAAAAAAAAAAGAAAACAGAAAAAAAGCAAAAAAAAAAAGAAACAAAAAGAAAAACAAAAAGAAAAACAAGAATGTATGTAAGTTAATAGACTCTAAAGCACTTCCAGACAGCTGCACAAGCTTGTTTTGTACTTGAGGTACATATCTCAGATGTGATAATTGTATTAAAGACGTCTGCAGGGGAACATATACCATGGGCTTACAGAAGGTGAACCACAAACTCAAGTGATCTTACTTGAACACAATTTCCTTGTGGGTCAAAACTCGCTCGCAGGTCGCGGGCGGGGGCGCGAGTCGGGTGGTCGCGGCTGCGAGCCAGAGGTTATCCCTGCTAAATGAGTCACACAGCAAAACCAAAAGGCATGACTGTGAGAAAAGGGGCTTGGGGAAATAAGGCAGGCTTCACAGGGATGACAAAGACATGAAAGAGTTTGGGTGGAGTGGATCATCACAGTGCGTTATGGGCACGTGTGAAACTGTCAAAAAACAACCTGATAAGGGGAAAGTTTCTAAGATAAAATTTTAGGAAAAATTTTTTAAAGTTTTAATACAAAATATTAAATAAATAGAGTAAAAAAAGGTAAAAGTAAACAAATTACATTTATTAGTAAAATATTATCAACAAAAATGACAATAAGTGATACTAGTTGTTTTAAGCAATGGGTTAAACAATCATGTATTAACCATGTATTAATTGCTATTTCACTAATAGTCTAATTATTTGGATTTATGGGAATGTTATATGACCCATTTTTTTATTTTCAAAAATCTTCATAGAACTCTCACTGATGCTTTGTTTGTCTATAAAAATCCTAGGGCTGGATAGAAGTTTTAAAAATTAATTTGATTAGTCAAAGAGTTTGGGCAAAAGACATGTATGAATAAATATTTGATGATTAAAAATGATGATGGTAATTTTTATTTAAATCTTGCTTTTTTCACCTTTTCATAACACTATTGAAAATTCTAGCTATCAAGCAATTTTTAAACAAGAGGTTAGCTATCTCATACTTCATTACGACATGAATATGGTGTGATGTTGGAAAAAACTTCATACTTCATTGAAAAAATAATGAAAATAATTACCATGTCACCATAGAAATTTCTAGAAAAAATTTAAATTAATTTTCTCAAAATTGATATGCACAAATAATTCTGATTCATACATGTTGGTTGTTGCTTTCAGCAGTAACACAAATCAAGAAAGGCATGAGAAATGAAGGAAATAGTCAAACAACTATGTGGAAAGCTTTAGAATAGGAATAGTATAAAGTCTTTAATTTTCTGTAGTTTATGCTTAAAACCAGTCATATGAATACTGATTAAAATAAAGATGTAGAAAAAAAGAAAAATATTGACATTTGTAATGTATCTCATAGACAAGTCAGATTTTTGTTATATACTTGGGACCAGTTTATTCATATTTTAAATAGTTTCAGAACTTGCAAATATGATACATATAGGCATATACATGAATTTGCAAATTGCTGACTCATATTAACACTAACAAATTCCTTGGACTCTGCTTCTTATACATTATTAAGACATTGACCTCAAGCTGTATTATAGTGCAATAGCCGTAAGAACTGCATGGTATTGGTACACAGAAAGGCAGGTAGATCAGTGGAACAGAATTGAAGACCCAGAAATGAACCCACACACCTATGGTCACTTGATCTTTGACAAAGGAGCTAAAAACCATTCAGTGGAAAAAAAGTCAGCATTTTCAACAAATGGTTCTGGTTAAATTAGTGGTCAGCATGTAGAAGAATGCAAATGGATCCATTCTTATCTCCTTGTACAAAACTCAAGTCAAAATAGATGAAGGACCTCTACATAAAACCAGATACACTGAAACTAATAGAAGAGAAAGCGGGAAGAGCCTCAAACACCTGGACACAGGAGATTTCCTGAACTGGAAACCAATGGTTTATGCTCTAAGATCAGGAATTGGTATTATGAGAGAGACCTCATAAAACTGCAAAGATTCTGTAAGGCAAAGGACAATATCCCTAGGACAAAATGTCAATCAACAGATTGAGAAAAGATCTTTACGAATTCACATCACATAGAGGGCTAATATCCAATATATACAAATAACTCAAGAAGTTAGACTCCAGAGAACCAAATAACCCTATTAAGAACTGGGATACAGAGCTAAACAAAGAGGTCTCAACTGAGGAAACTTGAATGGCCTAGAAGCACTTAAAGAAATGTTCAGCATCCTTAGTCATCAGGGAAATGCAAATCAAAACAACCCTGAGATTCCAACTTTCACCAGTCAGAATGGCTAAGATAAAATCTCAGGTGACAGCAGATGCTGGAGAGGATATGAAGAAAAAAGAATACCCCGCCCATTGTTGGTGTGATTGTAAGCTGGTACAACCACTCTCGAAATCAGTCTGCTCATTCTTCAGAAAATTGGACATAGTACTACCTGAGGACCCCCTATACCACTCCCAGACATATACTTCAAAAGTGTTCCAACAATGAAACAAGTCATTGCCATGGAAAGTGCAATGTATAATTTCACTTGTTTGTTGGACATTATATAGGATTAATAAATTCTCCAACCTAGCACCTAGTTCATGATACACTATAGTTTGCTTCAAGTATGCAATGAGACTAGAATTCATGGTAAGTGTTCTTACTATAAGAGCATTATTAGAAAAAGGAACACTGGAATTTTGGTGTTGATGGTTATAATTATAACTGTGAGGGCCTCAGGGAATGTACATGTGTTCAAACTCATTGGCAAGAATGTATTAAATGTCATTGTTCCTATATCTAAATCTTTTAAAACTAAAACACTATAAAATATTTTATATCTTTCAGAGCTGTATAATGATTAAATGGACCTATGAAAATTTGTTGTGTTAAACTGTTATTTCATGTGCCTGTTGCTATGAACTAGCTGTTAGGAGTACTGGCTGCTCTATCAGAAGACCAGAGTTTAGTTCCCAAAACACACATGGTGGTACTTAAACATCTTTAACTCTAGTTTCAGAGATCCAATGTCCTTTTCTGGATTCCACAGATGTGAGTGGGTATGAAGACAAAACTTCCACACATACAACATAAATTGAAATAAAAAATTTGAATAGGGAAATTTGTGGTTTTAGGTTAGTATGAATGAATCTAGAATATTCCCATATGTAGTTCAAGTTTTTAGGCATTGTTTTAGCTACTAGAACTTATCACATTTTACCTTCCAATTCATAAGTCTGATAGTGCTGTTTAAGATGCAATTCATAGCTTAACGAAAATGAGGATACATACAAACAGACAACTCTTTCTTTTAAATGGCATATGTGTCATTTATTGAAGTTGAGCAACATAAGTTTTTAGCCTAAATATCCACCTATCAACCTGTTAGCAAGAAAATAACTTGGGTAATACATACTGAAAAGCATTAATGATTAAAATGTTTGTAGAGATTAGAAACAGATGGCCACCACCCCCCCCCCCCAAGCTGAGTGCCAGTCCCTTAACACTCAAAACAGGACTGCAACAATACAGAAACAATTGCATTCAATGAATACTTCTACAAAAGAGTGTGGTCACAATGTGAAAACATATAAAAAGCAAAAGAATCCCAAGTCTCTACCACTATAATCAAGTACAATTTAGAGTTAAGAGAGAATGATTTTTCTAAGAAACAAAAATTCTAAACTGAAAAATGAAACATTTTGCATTGAATCAATGACCCTGTAAAACAATTGCTGTTCAGGGCTCTGTCTACGTAGTTACTATAGAGGATATGAAGCAGGCAGTGATCTGAAGAACAGATATTATAGCAATTGTTTTGCTTTCAAAATGATACAGTGTAGCAGCAGACTGAATTAGCAGATAAAGGGAAACACGTGGGTTCACGTTGCTTCTTTCTGTATTCCTGTCAGTATTTCCACCACTGATTTTTATATAGTCACTGGTTTGCAATCACACAGGTATTTCCAGAATTAGTGATTAGCTTCAGGGAGTTTGACCACATCAAATTAACTGCATCCTATATCCTGAAACCTGTACCAAGTGCCTTTCATCCATGAAAGAGAGGTAGACCTGTCCATCCTATAGAAAATATAAGAACAACCCTGGACAAAACAATCAAAAGCCAATTAAGGAAATTTCTCTTAGTTTAACAGCAAAAGTATCAGTATTTGTGTATTTATAAAACAAAACTGGGAAAATCTATTTAGGTAACTGAGAGAAATAAAACCGAAAACTGTTAGTATCATGACTATTTTTAGAAACAAAATATAAAAATAAATCCTTCCAATAAAAGAAAAGTCTGAGGTAATTCGTTTTTTTCTTATTCAATACCTCCAGTGGCATTCCCTCATCCCCAGTTTCCCTCCATGCATCTCTGCTTCTCTCTGAGATTCACTATTCCTTCCATTCCCTTCAGAAAAGGGCAGGCCTCTCAGAATTATCAACTGAAGATGGCCTAACAAAATGCAATAAGACTAGGCACAAACATTCATTCATATCAAGACTGGACTAAGTAACACAGTAGGAAGAAAAGAGTCCCAAGAGCAGACAAACAAAACAAATAAATCAAAAATCTAAACTACAACATGTATGCAAAGGGCCTAATACAAGCTCCGATGGTCACTTCAGTCCTTCATGAGCCCTGTGCTTAGTTAATGTTTAAAGTGCTATAAGGAAACACCATGACCACAACTCTTATATAGGATTTATGATGGTGGCTTATGGCATGCAGACAGACATGTTGCTGGAGATGGATCAGAGAGCTCAACTTGATCTACAGGCAGCAGGAAATTACTGTGAACCTGGAGTTCAGGTTCTGAGTCCTCAAAGCCCACTTCCTAGTGACATACTTCCTGGAACAATGTCACACTTACTTTAACAAGGCTACACCTCCTAAAAGTATAGCCTCCAAGGCTACACTTCCTATGAACCAAGTACTGAATTACATTAATCTGTGGGTGTCATTCTTATTTATACCACTACACCCTATTTAGTCCATTCTATGGGCCCTGTGTTCATGGTGTCCTCCACTCCTTGGGCTCCTACTATTCTTTCTCGCCCTCTTCTGCTGGATTCTCTGAGCTTAACTAATGCTTGACTCTTAAGATGCTTCAGCAGGAGACAACGTAAGCACAACAACCAAGGTAAGACGCACAGAAATGTTAACAGAGCCTATTTAATGGAAAGACTATATTCATAATCAAATTTAGAAAATTTAATTTCTCTCATGGTAGTGTATGATCTTTATAATCTGTACTCAGAGTGTTAAGATCAGAGCATAAGAAATAGCTCAGAGGTCAAGAGTATTCTCTAGTCTTACAGAAGACTATGGAGTTCACTTTCTACTAACCACAGGGCAGGTCCTGATCATATATAACTCTAGGTTCAGGGTATTCTATGCCCTCTTCTGGCTGCCAAGGCATGTACATGGTACATGGACATACATGTAGGCAAACACTCCTACATACACTGACAAAAATAAAGTTGATAGAAAGTACTAAAAAGGCTATGTAAACTGTATCTTCAGTAAATAAATAACTATACAGCATAAAAGTCTATAGGTTAATAAAAGGAAGCTACAAATTGGAAGAAGAAAGCAAATATCTAGAGTACATATGCGAAAGTTGCAAAACTGTTATCGTATTAACAGTATATCTTATAGGCAGAAATTAAATAAATTCATTAGAATTAGAAATAAGAACAATACCTGTCAAACTGAAGTAAAGAAATTGGTCATATGCTAATTGGTCATAAAGTTTGAACCCATTAAATTTGCTACAAATTAGTATTTACCATTTTTTTAAATATAATATCTTGGGAATTTTGGGATAACTTTTCAGTATTACAAGAACTTCAATTGCTTCTCATGTACTTGTATAATTTGCTGTTGGAAGAAGGGCATTTTAAAGAGTTAGTCAAGTTGAATATTTTGCTGCACAGCTGAAATCGCAGGATTCAGAAGGCTGAAGCAATAGTTTAGGGCATATTCAAATTCCAGGACAACACAGAATACATAGTAAAACCGCCTTTAAAAAAAAAGAAAAGAAAAAAAGAGTAATATAATGAATTAAAAAAATAAAACTAGGCCAATCATTCCATTGATCTAAGACTTTGTAATTCAAAACACCAAATGAATATCAGGTTTTATCAGGTTTATCTAAGGTGATATAAGATGAGAGATAATTCCACCTCCTGCCAACAGAGCCTAGAGAGTTTTCTTTCCTCTTATGAATACCATTCAGACACTTATGAATGTGAAGAGAAACCATAACTATGTTAATTCTTATATAGAAAAACATTTCATTGAGTCTGACTTAGAGTACAGAAGTTTAGTCATTTTCATCATAGTAGGAAGCATGGTTACTTGTAGGCAGACACTGTGCTGTAGAGATAGCTGAGAGTCTACATATTGATCAGCAGGCATCAGGAAGCAGCAGTAAACCACTAGGGAGTGGCTTGAGCTTCCGAAATCTCAAAGCCCACCCCCATTGGCACACTTCCTCCAACAAGGTAACACCTACTTAAATAAGACCACACCTCCTAATAATGCCATTCCCTTTGAGCCTATGGGGGGGCACTTTTATTCAATATACCGCAGTTCTTAGCAAGGAGAACATAAAGAATTTTGATGGGTCTCCAGATAAATCTCTAAGGTTGCTAAAAACTTCCTGCATAAACACATTTATAATTTCTTGGAAATCATTTATATGTAAATAATTTCTGTAAAGAAAGTTATAAATTTCTGAGCAGAGCAATATTGAGAAGGGTGAGCTGAAATATAAATAAATAAATAAATAAATAAAGTTAAACTAAATGAATTATTTTATATGTATATTAAATGTAATATACATATAAGTAACATATATTTACTTATATATAAATTTATACAAATCTATTATATATAAATATATATAAACATGAATAACTACTGTATATATAAATCATATATATACGTACAATCTTTCTCACACATATACCTAATACATATGTACATAAATTATATAAATATGAATGTATATTAGATTATTTAAGTCCCATGTAAGCATTATTATATTTAATAGGGTATTTTGGAGAAAGTTACATAGTCTCTAAAAGCAATTTTGGAATAATCAGTGGTTTCTGAAGAGCCCTCACTCTGTGAGCAGGACAGGAATTTCAGACCTGGACGAAAGCCAATTTTTTACTCATACATTTGCACTCACACAGCACACACACACACACACACACATATATCTGTGTGTGTGTAGCTATAGTATGCATGTGTATGTATGTTTACATATGTGTATGTGTGTTATATGAAGTCACTTTAATATCAAGCTGGACAACATAGTGATAACTGTCCTCTAAAGAAAAATTTTAAACAACATGCTGAGGATAAAAGTCAACACTCTAGCAATTACCTACTCTTACGAGGCCCTTATTGGAACAACATTTGAAATGCATAATATAATCTTTAGAGCAATAGAAACACATTTTATTTATACAAATTATGTATGTGATCGCTTATGTTCTACAGAAAAATCATAGTTTGGTAAACTAGAAAACTGCTTATGGACTGGTAACATTTCCTTGTCTTTTAAATACTGACATGTATACCCACTAGTGAGTTTTTTTCAGCAGTAGTAATAGAAAATTTGTTTACTTATATTTTATAACATATTCAAAGTGTTTATAGTATTTTGCCCAAAATATTTGATAAAATGATGTCATTTTCTGTTTGTGCCAAGACCATAGGATTTAAAACAAATAGGAGCGTAAGTAAAAGTAATTTGACTACAGTACTTCTAGAGGCTGCTAATCTTCAAAAATAGTCATTTGTCTGATAAATAATGCTTGCCTGTTTTAATATTCATGTCATTTTCTAATAGAGTTAAAAACACAGTTGAGGTTAAATATACATTCCTTTGACATAACAAATTCCCCTTGAGGCAACATTTCCCTGCATAATTTGTCATTAATAACTTAGCCCCAACTGTATATAGTGCGTGAGAGCCTAAAGATCATCATTACTTTATTGGAAAAAAACAGTGAAATGCCCATTATTGTGAAAATTCTTGGACAGTATATAGTATTCTAATAAATGCATTAATAGTGTATGCATTTTATATGCATATATTTTTTCTCATATATATTCTTCATAGAAAAGCATATTTATTTGTCATTGACTAAAAATATGACTAGTTGATTATATGATTCAGTAAACAGAAAATTCATATTTTATAATTTATTTACCAATGAATATATTTTCACAAAAAATGGTGAAGGAAATCATAGGACTTCCTGAGATCACAAGCAGTGTAGCTATATTTCCAGTGTTCCTTATACTTAGTCCACCAAGGCCACCCTAATTGAAACATGTTCATTTAAAACTAGGCCTGAGAAGCAAAAGGATGATGGTATCATACAGCTGGAGGAGAGAACATCATGTTGGTCAAGCAGCAGAGCACACCAGCATTCTAGCATACCTTTCAAAGGCATAGATAGTATCCATAATTTTCCTTAAGTTTCCACAACCGGCTAATGAATTGTCACCATGTGAGGGTAGAGTATTCACAATATGATGCTGTCCAGCACCATTCATATTCTAAATTATAATATTCTACTACTGGACTACAAAGGTTCACAGCTGCCTCATAATGAAAAATATATTTATTTCGTCTCTAAGAATTTTCCTGGCTTGACAGCTCTAACATTGTACTAAAGTTCAAGTTATTATCTCTTAGCTCTTACATGTGATCTTCTGTAGAACTAAAAAGAGTATGTTCTGTCACTCCATTACACAAAGGAACAGTGAGAAGAATGGATGAGTGAGAAATCATCCAAAAGAGCAATAGTTAAAACAAGAAATGACAAGAGTAATTTCTATAACACCATGTGTAAAATTTAGGGCACAGCGTAGCATAGAATAAGATCCCAAATCCTCGGAAGCTCTACTGTCATGATCTAGCTATTTACAACCCACATAGCCTTTCATGAAATGGATTAACTTAATACCTATGATTTTCCTTGACAGCTATCTCACTTCTTGCCATCTAAACAATACTGGGATTATTACTGTCTTAACCCATAAACTTACCATCAGGTACTCCGTACAGGGAGTCTTCTATTAGTTTGATTCACTAGGCCTGAAACTCTTATTGATACAAGTATGAATGCAACAACAATTAATGAAAAATGAGGCATTAAATCTGAAGAGAGCTTGGAAAGGTATATGGGAGGGTTTGGGGGAATGAAATGGAAGGGGAAATTATATACTTATAATCTAATTTATAAATGCTAACAAAGGTGTCCAAGTCTCTGAAATTCTTACATTTTGTATACCTACAATACCAACATCACTTGGATGACATCATGATTTTTTCAGCAGCTCACTTAACAGTCAGCATCCTTGAAGTATGGCTGCAGCTGTCTTTGAGAATATGTGCAAAGGAACCTCAGAAAAAATGCTTTCAGTAGGTCTGTACAAAGAAAAATATATCTGTGGAACAATTTTCTCTAACAGGAAAGTCTTACTAATGAGTTGACGAATCTATGGTTTTATATCCTGAAAGAAACCCAAGGAGTATGCTTGAGTATGCTTTATCTTATTTCTACTTAAAAATATGCTTGATTGCCCCCAAAACTTAATTTTTTATCTTTTATAAAAATAACAGTTTCATAGTTAGTTTCTTTTCAATTCATGTGCTTTTGAAATGTACTTTGATCTTACCCATACCTTACTACTTTTTTACTACTTTCTTCCCATTTGTCTAACATAACCTAACCTGTCTACCTCCCAACTTGATATCCAGTTCATCCTTAGTAGTAATGTAGTGGTAGTAATAGGAATAGGAATAGTAGTAGTAGAAGAAGAAGAAGGAGAAGAAGAAGAAGAAGAAGGAACAGCAGCAGCAGCAGCAATAATATCTGCAGCAGTAGTAGTAAAGACAGTAGCCTCTGGAGTACAGTTAGCTTTAACAATCTACAGATGGTGTAGTATCATCTCGTGGGTTACTGACAACATATCAGCAGTCATATCCCCAAAGAAAATTGACCCTCCCTCAGCAGCTATCAACTAATATTTCTTCATAATATATCAACTAATATATCAACTAATATATATCATAATATATCAACTAATATTTCTTCAATTAGAAATGAGGGTCATGGAAGCTACTCACTTCTGCTTAGTTTTTTTTTTTTTTTTTCTGGCTTGGTCTTGTGCTGGTCTTGTGCAGACAACCACAGCTACTGCAAGTATCAAAATAAAAAGCAAGGCCAGAGATGTAGGTTAGTGATGCAGCATTTTCTAACATACTCTGACTGTTATGTGAGTCCCAGGTAAGCAAAGAAAAAAAAATAGAATTATTTTTTACATCATTTCTCTTTAGGCCCCTCAAAATGGTGCAGTGATCAAAAGTCTTTTCCCCAACCCTGATGAACTAAGTTTGATTTCCAGGACACACATGGTTGATAACAGTCAGCAGTTGTCCTATGACCTTCACGTGTACATACTATGGTATGCATGCATCCACAAATACCTAGAAAAAATAAATTACTTCAGTTTAAACAATTTTCAGTTCACAGTATTGTCATAGTTTTGAAAAACAAACTATAAACCACAATAGTTTGGTTCTAAAGAAATTCTGGGCAGATTAATCAGTTTCACATCTCATGATATATCTCATTTGAGTAAGTCTTAGAAGACTAAGACATTTTTCACATTAGTACAATGCTTGCCTAGAATACATGAGACACTGGCTTTGAGCTACAGTAGCACATATAATTGGGCATCATAGATACAGAACTTAAAAGATGGATCCAAACGACCTAGTGATTCAAGATATTTCTGGGCTGTGTAGAGTTCACCCAGGAACAGCCCAGGTTTATGAGAGATCCTTTGTGGGGAAAAAAAAACAGAACAATAAAACCAAAATGAAATAAACCAAGCCTCATGCTTGCCATTTAAATATAATGTATTATCATTAACTACACAGTGTTTGGACTAGCTTAGTGCACAAGCAAGACTTTAAGTGGAATCTAATATAGAGACGCATGCCTTTGCTTAACAGTGCCATTGTTGCCCAGAGTCCTATACAGTATACAGAGTAAGGGCAATCGTAAAGGTGCCATTTTAATTTCCTTGACCAGAAATTATTCTCCTCTTGAAATTTCAATTATGTCTTCAAAGAATAACACACCATGTAATTCTATAGGTTATTAGGCATTTGTTTCTCACACACACTGTCAACATGCACACAGCTGTTAGTTGGCAATATGTACTAAATAAACCTCTATTTGAATCCTTTTCCATGAACCATTCAAGTTGGGAGTCCTCATGTTTCTATGGGCTCTCAATACAGGATAAAAATTATTGAAATTCACTCACTTCATTTTCTTATAATCCACTAAAGATATCTTTGCTTAATATCATAATCTTATTTTAAAAATATCTACTGACAACACACTTTACACATTCAGTTTGCATTTTAAACACAAGCCCAAAGCAACTAGGCTGAGATGCAACACCATGGTAACAGGAGTATGGGCTGAGAGCTTCATCAGTAAAAAGCCATTTATAAAAAAGATGTTTTATGCATACATTTTAGGGTAGCAGTTTTCATTTTACCTGCTTCTCAAGGAGTACTACTGGATATTCTACTTACCACACAGATACTACCAGTACTCTTAATGCTTATCATTGCATAATTGTAATCAACTTATATTACTGTGCATCATAGATTTAGCTTTATTCCTGCTGAACTAATCCAATAAAGTCATAACACACCATTTTTGCATGGTTTGTTCCATATATGAGAAAACCTGTTATTTAATTTTTGACTGATTAGACTGATTACATACGTTTAGTTATGAGCGTAACCAGTTACCTATTACTTTGCAATTTTTCAAAGTTAGCATTACAAAATGGCCATTTGGATATTGCATAATGTGGTAACTGGTCATTTTATACATACGCATATCATGTCCACATACATATGTATATGTGTTCATTTATAGTAAAATTTTAGAGTGAAAATAGCTTTGTATGTAAACTTACTGATAATAAGATGGCTGTTTTTAACCGCTTTACAAATTAAATTACTTCTTTGTAAAAATCATGCATGATTTGAGAAGAAAGGGCCATAATAATGGGGGAGGTGTGGCAGCAGTTGGTCAGACAAGAAAAGGAGAAGATCACATTTTCAGGTTCATACAGGAAACAGGAAGAATCACAAAGGGGAAAAGGTTCTAACTCTCAAAAGCCATTCTCAATGTTGGGATAGACACTCTTCAACAGGACTCCACATCCAAATGTATCCATAGCTTCCTCAAATGATGACATCAAATGGAGACTTAGTATTCAAATAAAAAGTCTGTGAGGGATAATTTTCATCCAAGCCATCCTAGGTGGAAAACGTTTGTATTGTTTTTGGAGTTACTAGGGCTCCGTGATGAACAACGTAAGAGGCGATGTCCACAACTGGGACTGGAGCCTTTTGTTAAAATCCAAAATTCTAGGATGACCCTTTCCCTGGACTGTATGCTATTTCCTTTAAAACGCACCTTGGTTACAAAACTATAATTCCATGTGAGTTTTTCCAACTACCTTAATTGTGCTTAAAGCTCTTCCTTACCCCTTTGTCTGTCCCCAAGAAATTTGTAAATTGCTACTAGTACTCTAATAATTTACAGAATCTGAATTCTACCAACCCATAATAATGTTGTTGTTTCCTATCTTCTAGTGTCTTCCTCTATTTTTTTTTTCTATGGGCTTTTAAACTTTTAATTACAGTGGTCTCTCATCTGCCATGGTAGGTTTATTCTAGAGTACTTTTTTTGAGGAGATGGTAAGTGGGATTACTTCTCTTACTTTTTACTCAGTACTCTTGCCACTGGTATACAGAATCCGACTTATTTTGTACATGAATTTTCATTCTTTGATGTTTTTCAATTCTAGGAGGATTATTTTTTTTTTCTGATGGAGATTTAGGATCTCTTTCAGACAGCATTGCATTGGCTACAAAAAGCAATTCTTTGACTTACTCATTTCCTATTCTTGAGGTTTTTTTTCTGAAAAAAATTATTCCTTTTCATGCATAAAAATAAAGCAGTTTTCTGAGTCTGACTAACATTACTTCACTCTGGTGGGTTGGTCTGGTGTTACTATGTGTTCGAATGCAAAATACTGTGTATCCCAAGAGCTGTTTGCTTGAAGAAGTGCAGATCTTCATGTATATCACCTTTGATTGTGTGAACCTTACCCCCAAGTTATTTGTGGTAAATAAAGATGACTATAGCCTGTAGCTGGGTAGAAGAGATGTAGTTGGGACTTCAGGTCCCTGACTTGGGCTATCTGGCAAAGGCCATGAAGGGAGCTTGGAAGGAGCAAGGCAGAAGAAATTGCTATGAGATAGGTGGATCCTGAGCATTGATCACGAGATCTGGCCTGTTTAAGTAGGAGTAGCCCAGGTAGAAAATGGCAAGCAATATCTCAGGAATATTGACAGGGAAATAGACAAAATAGCATAGAGATTGACACCTGACAAACTTTAGTGCTTTAAGGCTTATTATAAATATAAATATTTTTATGTCCTTCATTTGGGAACTATATTGTCAAATTAAAACAATGTCCTAATAATAATTACCCCATTACTTCACAAAAGCCAAGTACTATATATTTAAAAAACCTTTGTGACTTTATTGAGCTCACACAGCCACCTGCATGCTGTTGCACTAAGAGCGTCTTAACCTGAGAAGTTAATAGAGGCTGTGAGTCAGGTATTGAACCTCTGCTTCTAAGAGAAAATCCTTAAGAACTGACAAACACATCACAGTCGAACTGTTTTCAAAATTAAAAGAAACAAAAAGAAAAATCTCTCCCATCCAATTATTCTAATTCCCAAGACCTCTATTAAGCTTCTTAGAATAAAGAAATTGATTAAAGAAGCAACAAACTCTATTTCTGCTCCTAAATCAGAAATCAATGAAGATAAGACAAGTTGGAGAAGTTCAGTATTTAACAGTATTTGTCAATACGCATCATCTGTGACTGCATCCACTGATTATCAGTAGAACTAAGAGTATGTTAATAACATTTGCTTTGCAATGAACCCTGAGCATTCCTTGGTTAAAATAAACAGTGTTGAAAGTAGCACCTTGCTTGTTTTATTTTTTTTTAGATTGGGACATAGAGTCATAAAGCAGTCATAGGAAAGGACTTGAAATGACATGGAATTATTTTCCGTGTTTTGCTTAACTAGTTTCCCAGTAAGATTTTATGTAATCATACTATGTTATACACATCACTGAACACCTCAAGGTAGGATACAGGCTTTGCATTCATCACAAAATACTTCCGTAAGTTCAATAAACTAACCTGATGCGATTTGAGTACTAATACTAACATGTACAGTACTGTTTTTATATTTTTACTTTCCCCCATTGGGGTGAAAGAAGAGGTTGAATGTTAAATACTTCAAAACAGACTATTTCCACAATATTAAAAAATGCAAATAACAGATAATTTCTGATTTTTTTCTGATAATACTAGATTTGCATTTTCTGAGTCAGAAAATGTCTCCCATCCACTTGAAACATCACTTTTAGATATTTAAAAAAAATCTAGGGCATTTTGTAGGTCTTCTGAGAATACCAATTTAATGAAAGTCTTTACATAGAAATCCTTCTTTTGGAGAAACTCAAATGTTTTAGAGGACTAGCACAATTCCTGCCTCCTCTAGAGATGTGTGATAACACAGCTCTGTTATATTCTATTTCATAAAAGCACACTACTGCTTGCCAACTTGCTCTCATGGCTCTTTCAACAACAATTATTTAAGATGGTTGCCAATCAAAATTGAAGGGTTTTTTTTGTATTTTAAAGGGATTTTATAAGACTGTCTATTGTAACTATTTACCTGCCCTGTAGTACAGAAAGATGTAAACCCTTTGAGCCCATAACACAAAGTATTATTTCTACATTTCTGATTATATCATTATGATTCTAATACTGTTTTGGGTCTTGATTCTTCCTGCTTTTCTAACTTAACATGTCCTTAAAGTTGAGGTGTACATATGGTCTCAGAATATTTCTTGTCAATGCACTGCACAGGAACTAATTGTTCCATACAACTGGCAAAGCCCGAATTTTGTTGAAATAATGTTTATTTTACACAAGATTTTTAGACAGGCTTTCCTATCTTACGCATTATCCATTCCCTAGGCCATCTTCCCTCCTTCCTTCTTCTTCCCTCTCAATCTCCTTAGGAATAATTCAAGTTCAATGCCTTCTATATAATTAACTCAAAAACATTTTTTCTGGATACATTTTTTTTATTTCCAGGCTTCAGATTCATTTTCTAAATATCTGATTCAAAATTAAAATTACTATGTAATCATATTTTTTCCAGTTAAAATACCATTCCTTATAAATATCACATGTTTTGTGCCAAACACAACCTCCTTTTCCAAATTATCTCTTCTAACTATTCCAATTTAAAACTTTAGAAGTAAGTGCAAGATTTAATGCCTCTTTGTTTAGTTTAGTGTTTCTTGATTTTCATTTCTACATTGACAGATCTAAATCATATCCTCATTTATTTAAAACCATGAAAGAATACTTGTTTGTTGTCTCCTATGGTTCCCATAACTTCCACATCTGTCATCATCCAGGGAAAGCTCATGTAAGACCATGACTTTGTTCAAAGGTTTTCAGTTATTTCCCTGTTGCTGAGGACAGAATAGAATCTATATTTACTTCTGAATAATATTGTAAGAATAAATCAAAACATGCCCTACCAATAGTACATGCTGTGAAGAAAAAACAACAAAGACACCTAGAAGTTATCTGTAAAGTTTCTTTAAAATATTGCAGTATAAGGGAAGAGCTATGTATCACAAAAAGATTAAAGGTTGGAAGGCTCATTTAATATTCCATCTGTGCCTGGAATATGATTACACTTCAGAAATTATAGAAAAGCCCTGGCTGTATCAGTAACAGTATACAGAGAAGGATAGCAAGTTAGTAGGATACAGAGAAACCAGCAGATGTTGTGACCAACAGAAGTATATGTTTAAATCATTTTAATTTAGTCAGATGAGTATAGGGCAACAATTAAGGGACAAGATCATACAAGAATAAAAAGAAAATGTTTAGTTTTACATGGGCTTTAGCTATTTAAGACACTAATTCATATATAGAAAAGAAAATAGACCATTGTTATAAAATTAACCGTAGCCTTTTGTTAATCATCCTATCAGACTCATCTGTTACATACTCTCAGGTGACACATCTGAGGAACCATTTATGTGAAATCTCATTTCTAAATTGAAGACAGAAGTTAGGATGGTGGCTTGATGTTTTTGAACAATCAACACACAGGAATATAATTATAGCCATTTCATTCAAAATAGATTAAAATGGCAGTTTCTTAGGATTTTATTTCTGTGATAAAACATTATGACCAAAAGCAAATTGGGAAGGAAATGTTTTTTAATCTTTCAATTATCTGGTCATATTTCATTAACGAAGGAATCCAGGGCAGGAATGCAATACAGGACACAGGAAGCAGGACTTCCATAGAGGAATGTGGCATACCAGCTTGTTGCATAGACATTGCTCATCCTAAATTTATTTATTTGGTTATTGTCTTTGTATCTATGCATCTATGTATTTACTTATGTATCTATCTATCTATGTATTATCTATCTGTTTCTACCTATGTATCTCTCTATGTATCTATGTTTTTCTATTTATGTATCTATGTATCTGTCTACATATCTATCTATCTATCTATCTATCTATCTATCTATCTATCTATCCATTATTTAATTTTCTCTCATACAGTACTTCCTGAACAGTTTCCCATCCCCCCTCTCCTTCCCTTTCTTTCCCTTCACCTCACCTCTGCCCAAGATACACACTTCTTTATTTTCTCTTCAGAAAAGAGTAGGGCTCCTAAGGATATCAATCAATCATGGAATAACTTAAAAATAAGTTTTGGCACATACCTCGTATCAAGGCAGGTTAAGGCAACTCAGAAGGAGAAAAAGTGTACAAAAGCAGGCAAAAGATTTGATTTAGAGACAGCCCCCAGTCTCACTGTTAAGGGTCCCACAAGAACTTCAAGCTACATAACCATAATATACATGCAGAGAAACAGGTGAGACCCATGTAAGTCATCATAAGTCAACTGTAACCTCAGAGATGCTCCCAACTCAGAGGTCTATTTTATCACCTTTTCTACTCTTTGGTTCAGACATCTGAAGGGATAACAGTAAAGAGAGAATAGCACTCTAGAACTGTGAAGACAAGCTGTATATTGAAAGTCAGCTGTAAGCTGGATACCTTATGACCATAAATAAATAAATGAGTAAATAAGTAAATAAATAAACACTGAATAATTTTCACACCCAAATTGATCTTCTTCAAAGACAAGAAACAGGAAGTCAGAGAGATTACTGAACAATTAAGAGGGCACACTCCTCTTGTAGAAGACTCAAGTTCAAGCCCCAAGTTCTACCTTGGCTGGCTCAACAGCACATGTAACTAACTCTATCTCCTCAGAGCACCCAAAGCTGCCCTCAGTCTTCTATGGGCATGGACACTAATATTATAAAGAGTTTAACATTTTATGCTAAAACACCACAATCTACTGGAATTTGTTACTAGGGTACAGGAATAGGTCAGCACCTTAAAATGAACAATTCATTATAATACATACCTTAAGTGCCAAGTAAATATTTCATGATTAATTACGTCTACCTTTAAAAGTTGATGAAATCTAAAGGTCTTTTCTAATATAAATCTCAAAATAATGGGAGTAAAGGGATTTTACTCAGTAATGCCCGGAGAAAAGTAAATCATAGCTAATAATCTCATTTGTGAAAATTTGAAAAAAATTCTCTCCAAATCAGTAACAAGACCTGCACAGCCACTGTTACTGCTTCTATTTACTATATTATTGTTGGCTGGTCAGGACTTTAGTTATGAGATGAAAATAAAAGGACCTGAGAAGAAAAAAAATGTTTCATTCAAGTTTTCTTATAAATGCTCACCAAAGCCTGCAAGGACCGAGTACTTTAGTAAATTTGAGGAAACAAAATTAATGTAAAATTATTAGCATTGTAGATGCCAATACCAAACTAACTCAGAATATAAGGAAAAAAAAATCTATTTACAGTAGCCATAACAAAACTACTTGCATGTTGAGTTTTAGTGTGAGTACAAAGAATTATACCTGGAGAACTAAGAAGCACTGGTAAAAGAAGTGTAAAGAAACTGAAGAAAAATTGTGAGCACTTCCTAGGAGCACGAAATATCAGGAGGAATATTAACAATGACCAAAAAGATCTGCAAATTCTGTTAACTCTCTTTGTGTTAGTGTTCCCATTTTGTGTCTATTTTGCTTCTCAGTCTGTCTAGTTTCAAACTGGCTACTACTTGGGCAATGTACAACTTATATACCATAAAGATATACAACCAGATATGCGACATTTTAACTAGACTTGAAGACTTGGTGAAGTCCAATGGCAGCCTAGACTGAATTACTGACAAAGGAAGAAGGTGTATTCATTTAGGTCATATTGATTAGGAAGGTAATGTGACTTTGTGAACAGTTAGATATAAACATTGGAATGACATATCGACCAGTGGTTTAAGGATAATGTAAATGATGGGAAATTTTACAGATGTAGACAGAATAACATTTAAGTCTAAGTGAAGATAGTTTAATTCTAAGATTAAAAACAGAATTGAAAATATTATAAACTAAGGGATCATAGTTTGTAGAAAGTAATTTATTTTAGTCTTTTGTTGGATAGTTTGCTCATATTTCTATTGCAATGCTATATGTATCAAGCATTTTGTCTTTGAATGTTCATGGTAGTTCATGCTATCAGTCTGGAGATATCATAAAATTTAATCAAATCTCCCTCATGCATAGTTATGATTTAAGATGGGCACTTTGGAGAGCTTGGCTTTCTCTTTTAGGGGCCTATTAATTATAAAATGTCTCCTGTTGATTAACTGCTTCTTGGGGGCATCAAAAAATTTAATGTCTTTTTTATAACCTGGGATTCATTTCAGTCACCAGAATTATTTGGCCATCATTTAAATCAGGTAAAGATATGAAATGAAGAACTCCTTGGGTTTTCTTTTCTCTTAGCATACAAATATAGGCCACAGTGCTCTATGGCCTATTACTTATTCAGTAACCATTAAATTATTTAAAGCAATGGAATCTTCCATTCTCCATTGCACGAATATTAAACAAGCTCAAAAACTATATGATAAATTATGATTTCTATAATTCTCATCTTTATCTTTTTGCTTATTTTTCAGATATTAATATCACTATCTCTAATTATTTTTAGGTTTGCTTAAAATGCTCCATTAAATGAATATCTCCATATAGCTTTTGAAATGTGTGGCTTTCCTAAGGACAAGGTCTGGTACATAATAAATGCAATGGATATAAGGTACTGAAAATCTTGATCTTATTTAAATAGAATGAACTACTAATTATTATCAATAGTGAAAAATCAATAAAGATAAGTGGCTTATAATTAAGAAGAAAAATATCATATAACTAAGAAATAGTTGTATAGTTGGAATCCTTCAGCTATAAATATACATATGTCTAAAAGAATGTAAATTTACTTTCTTGGTATAGAAGTTAGGAAATCTTTGAAAATGAGATTACTTTTAAAAAGGAAAAAACTAGATACTGAGTAATTAATTCAGTATATAATTATCAATCAGTCAGGGCCAGTCAAGTTCATACAGTTCACTCCAGGCTTAGCACTCTTTGTAAAAATATTACAAGACAGTCTCTTTCCAGCACTGCCCACTGGAGGCATTCACAGACACTTCTTTCTTCTCTAGATTTCTTGAATAATGTATTAATGAACTTTGTTTATGATAAGCAGATTAAACATCTGAGGAACTTCTCAAGCTCAAGATCAAAATCATGGATCAGAGTCCTCGGAAGCATAGGTCAAGTACTGAGTACCTACTAGCACTTTGTATCTTTGATACTAATATTTTTTCATCTGTATCATTTCATCTGTACCTCACTTATTAAAACAACACATTTGTATCTTTGGAATTCCAGCAACTCTGAGCTTTGTCTTTGAATGTCAAATAAAATTTAGTTCTGTTTCTGAAAGCAAGTCTTTAAGTGGAGTGTGATTTTTTGTTTATGTTTCCTAGTCTTTTATGTCCAATTAACATTTGTTTTACAATGTACTCTCCTTGTCTTCAATAGGCAAGCTCCACTGAAAGCATCATTAATTTGGATTTTATTTCTTTAGTGAAAAATCCTGTGGGTAATTAAGACACTTGTGTACATTTTAGAAAATCTCTCATTCCACAAACTATCTAAAACCTCAGAGAATACATAACCAAAAAGAAAACATGGCGCATTTCTTTATTTTTTGAGGATTCTTTTATTACTATGTCAACATTTAATTTTATTTTGATTACATTTATGATACTAATACTTATTTTATGAATTACTCTTCAGCCCTTTTTAATGTGTTCAAGACAGATTCAAACTCACACAATAAAATCACGAAAATTTGCATTCTACTCTAACATCACACTCGCTTTCCTGATTGTCATTATAAGAATATGTTGTAAATTATTGGCCACAGAAATATACATCAAAATATTTATAAATGACCATAATACATTCAAATAATATAAGTTTAAACCATTTGTTTCTTATTTCCTTATTAAACTTAAATGGAAAGCCAGTCTTTGCATATGAAATATAATTTCAACGAAACTCATCATATTCTTTCAACAACCTTAATACATGGTTTATCATATCAGAAAAATAAGACATTTGACACATTGTTTTCTCTTAATTTTAACAAATATTATCATTACTTAAATGATAAAGTTCTACTGTATTATATGTTTTCAAAAATTATAAAGGAAAAATGTTAAGGTTTCTAAAGGAAGTAGATAATTTGAAAAGTTCATAATTTGTAAGCATCATTGTTTTCTAGGAAAATTAAAGGCTTTCTTACTTTATAACTTATACTAAGTTAAGAAAATTGAAGATATTAATGAGACTTGGTCAAATACTTATTTCTAATGAGGATGGTTAAATCATACACTTAAGTATTTTAGTTTAATTGTAATATAATACTAAAAGTACCTAAAGGATTCCTCTGAAATTCTCATCTCTAGATAACTACTTTGCTACAAATAAAACTTCCAGTTACTTCTTTCAGTCACTATTTTCCCTCTCAATGATTATTATATTTTTACTATTTCATGTCTAAATTATCTTGATAAGCATGGTCTACTTAGATTTTAAACGTAAATAATTTTTAAAGATTTTTTATTTTATATTTTATATGTATTATCAATTTGTGCATGTATGTATCATGTGGATGTCTTGTGCATAAGGATGCCAAGAGAAGTCAAATCAGCTGGAAGAAGAGTTACAGGCTCTTGTAAACAACCCAATGAGAGTGTTGGAGACAAATTGACTTCTATTGCAAGAGCAGCAAGTCTTGCTAATTGTGGATAGATCTCTCCAGCCTCTTAAGCTTAGGAGCCAGAAGATCAAGGATTTTGTTATGTGATTTTCTCTTTTCGTAATGTCTTTAGCTATATTCATAAATTCTCACCAACATGACTGTCTAAAGATGAGTTGAATAAAATAACAACAGAAATGCAAACTTCGGTGGGTAAAACAATTCATGAGGCTTTAAACTGACACAAAGAAATACAAGTAACTAAGGACTAGCAAAAAGTGAAGTAAAAGTCTTCTTTTTCTAACACTAACTAACTAAACTAACACACATAGCATGTCTGTACATTTTATTTGGGCATCCATTTGGTACATCCAGTTCATCTCAGAAGATATGGAAGCATATATCTACTAGTCATTCAATGCCAAATGTATGAAATTATATGCATGCAAATAACATTATACAGACAGAACAGACTAAATTTATATATTTAAAAATATATATCATGGCCACTATATATTGCATATAATTATATTTATAACACATCTTAATATATATTAATGAATAAAAGAAGGTATGAATTTGAAAGAAATCAAAGTTGGGTATATGAGAGAATCTAGAGGAAGGGACAGGAATGGGAAAATTTTGCAGTTATCATCTTAAAAATATAAAAGGAATTAAAAAGTACGTGGAAATATGTAGTCATTGATATTCCTATGTAAACCAAGGAGTTGAAATATTCTAAACAAATTCCACTTATTATCCTTTATTTGGTGATTTAGGTATATCCACTTATATTTGTGCCTTGATATTCACAAATTAGAGGAAACTGCTGGGTCTCCTGGAAGAAGATATGATGCATGAGAGAGATCCACATTGCGCTGAGTTCTCTTAGTATCTACAATCAGAGACTAGCAAGAACATGTGGCCTGGCTATGCTGAAGGCATTGTTTGTCTATTGTAGGGATTGTGATGTCCTATTTAAGAATTTTTTTTAGGAATTTTTAGGAACTTGAAGCCTTCTATTCCAGATGTTTTCAGAAGTTCATCATGAACCAGCGCCTACCATGCCAATACGAACTAAAAATATAGCAGGTTTGTAGATTTTATTTGGACATTCTTTCTATTCATTCAATCCATCACTCAGCTTGATCCAAATCAACCTGTTAGATGAATAATATTCATATTTAAAAATTGTCACTGGGACATAAGTCATGGATACAGTCCTTATACTGGCTTTTCTAGAGTAAATTGCCCTTTGCATTTTGCTCACCATTTAGAAGAAAGAATACTGATTGCTAGAAAATAAACCTATATATGTGTTCAATATTTGATAATTATTATATAATTATGGTTTTTATTTGTACCAATCACATGATTATATTTCCTAAAATTAAGATAAAAATCTATATTTTAGTTATATGGATATGTATTGTCTGTAATTACGTTACTATAAAATATGAGACATTGAAATTTATGACATGAATGGTACTGGTTTTGAAAGCTAAATATTGCTGAATAATAATGACATAATTGATGAGTTTTTAATAGACAGTACTTCATCTCAAATCATTATTTTTAGCATTTTATTTTTAGGATATAAAAAGTTAATGGCTTCAAAATTATTATATATTGCATAAATGACCAGCAATGATAAGGTCACTTGGTTTAATTTCCTATTGGTTTCATTTTACAATGATTTATTGTAGGTTAATTACTGACAGAAAAGATCTACAAGTTTGCATTTTATGTTGCTTTGAGATTTATTGCATAAAACAATTTTAAATTGTAATACCATGTTTGAGTCTAAAATTGATATCGTGCATTCATATAGATATAATTTTAATAAGAATGGATCTGATTTGACAAACTATAAGAACCTTTCATAGTATTCATGGAATACAATGCCATTTTGAAATTTCTTTTAGTTGCCTAACAGTTAAGAAAAATAAAGCGTCTTGGAAAGAAAGTCACTGGAGGAATCTGTTAATAAATGCATAGAGTCACATAGTGACATAACAAACAGAAAATTAAAATCAATTATAATTGACAAGAAAAATTGTATGACACATAAAACATTATTTCATTTAAAAAACATCTAAGTGCTTTATCTTTCTAGATATTTTTGAAGACACTGGCATGTTAAAAAAAATAAGAAATGAGAAATTACTGCTTTTGAGGAGGTCTCACCCTGGTGGTCAATAAGTGGAGATGGTTGGCAAAAAAAAAAAAAATGGACTCAGAAGGTGGGAACAAGGTAATAATATAACTAAATTTGAAAACAAATAAGGCTGAACAAAAAAAGATTGTCAGTGAAAATTCAGGCTATGTTTGGGAGGAGCAGTAGATAATTGGATGGTAGGAATGGATTATATCTAACTGAGTTACTAGCTAAAGGGGCTCCATAGAAACCCAAACAACTCAGGCTATTATCAAGGCTATTGGTTGCTCTCCAAAAATTCATAGTAAGACCAGATTGCTGAAGAAACCTATGCTATGAGAACCATCTATACATATCTCAGTGAACAAGGAGAAGTCAAGCTGGAGTATAGTTAGAGCCTTCACGTCTTCTGAGCAGTGTTCATGGTGCTGGAATTTACTTTACATGCTTCCAGAGAAGAAAGGCAACACGAAGCCAAATCCCTTGATCTCGAATGGAAACTTGATTGATTGCATGATACTATAGAGGAATTTTAATCCAACAACATGACTGCAAGGGGCCCCATCCAAAGACCTTCTAAGTTTGAGTGATCTGGCAGGAATACAGACACACATTTAATTCCTGGATACAGGCTCTCTGGGTTCAAGGCACGCCTGTTATAGAACAGGTTTTAGGTAAAGAAAATCTTAGGTCCAGACTTGGTGACCTTTAATCCAAGCAATCAGGAGACAGAAGAATGCAGATCTCCGAGTGCTAGTCAGTCAGTCTGTTGAGTTCAATGTAGTGAAGTTCTTTTCTGTCAGTCAGTTGGGAGTCAGTGCAGTGAGTGTTGTGCAGTGGAATTTAGCTCATTTGTGAGTTCATGAAGTTCAGTGCAGGTCAGCAGAGGCAGTTGAAATCAGAGAATAAGGAGTGAGAAGATTAGAACAAATTGACTGTTAGTTGGAGACCAAGTAGAACCATTTAGTGAGAAGCTGAGAGAAGCCAGATTGAATCAGTTAGCTTGGAGAGAAGTTTGAGCCTCAACAACTGAGTTGAACCAGCTAGTCAGAGTTCAGAAAGAACTAGAAAGAATGAGCTAAGTCAGTAGTAAGCCTCTGAGACAAGTACATCTGGTGATTAAAGTTACTTTTGATCTTTAATATTGGAACAAACGTGTGAGTAACCAAACATTATTTGATTGGACTTATGGCCTACTCTATGAGAACCCTTACCTGACACTGCTCTAGTAGCATAAAATCTGAGACTAGTTAGGCCATATACTGCTGTTCTGCTAAATGAACATAGCAACTAAATGATGCCTAATGGCATTCTGCTCTATCTATATATGAGTATTTTACTAGTCATCATCAGAAAAACCTTTCTCTTGCAGTACAAGGAAACTAATACAGAAACCCAAGACCCCAAACTAGACAATTTTCAAAGAATGAGAACTTGAAACAGTTGGTCCAAAATCTGGTGTATTCATCAATCCCCCCATCCCACCACCATGGTTCATGCAACTATGTGAAAAATGCAAAGGAAAGATTGTAAGAACCACAGGGGCTAGATGATACCCAGGAAAAAATGTCTTTCAGACACAATAGGACTGAGGCACATACTAACTCACAAACCTTGTGACAAGTAAGTCTAGTGCCTGCACAGTGCAAACTAGACAGAACTCCAGATCCCAGATGCAGAAGACAGAAGCTCTCATCCTGAACTAAGAAGTTGTTTCTGATTAACAAAGGAAGAATAAGTGTCTCCAAGTGAATGCCATTTGGTATAAAAACAACCTTAAAGGCAGTGTCCATTCCAGCACCAAATGAACTCAATTGGACATTATTTCAACTTAGTGGTCTTTGCCTGTATATCATGGTTTCTTATTTTGTATTTTATAGGTTTTATGTATGTTTGTGTGTGTTTGTGTGTGTTTCTTTTTTCTCTTTTTCTCTTTCTTTCTTTCATTCTTTTTTTTTTGGCTTGTTACATTTTTCCTTTTGTTTTATCCTTGTTTGTTTACTTGTCATGGGATTGTGTTAAATTTGGTCTATCCTGAGATGATCTAGGAAAGGGCTACTCTGTTAATATTTAGTATGTGCTTTCTGGAAGTTTTATTTTTCACGTTTTTTTTTCATGTTTTTATGATTATGTGTTTGAACTCAGACAATATTACTGGGATCATTGCTTTCTTTGTTATATTTACATACAAAAATAAAATGAAACTAAAGTAAAATTGTACTATAGATTATATTTTACCTTATTCTTTATGGCCTTCAATTCTTAGGTCTCACAGGTATATCTGCATAGGTCAATGAAAGTCAATACGAACCAAACTCACCACCTTTTACCATGGGCCCCAGAGCATTAAAATGAGAATGCCATGGTCCAAAACCTAAAAACAAAACAAATTCCTTCAAAAAATTTCTTTAAATCTCTCAGTTATTTTGTTACAATATTGGAAAGTTTACTTGTAAAGAAATTTTAATCCAGCAACATGGCTTCTCTGACAAGGAAACTTATCCAAAGAAATTCTATGTCTGTGTGCTCCAATCGGAATGAGGCACCTTTAATACCTCTGGCTGGAATACAGACTCACGTTTAGTACACACTTTTTTTCCAAACAATAAAGGTTAAAATTATTCTCCAGAAGAAAGCAGCCATATTTGAAAGTGATGTCTAATTGAGTTGTAGACAAAGTAACTAATCAGGGAAAGATGTGACAGAATGAGTCAGAGATAGGATATACCCAACCTTCAGGAGGACAGACAGAAAAGAAATGCTAGTTAACAGCATTCCAGAATGAGTCAGGAGTGGAGGATAGTTCAGTGAAAGCAGTTCAGTTGGGTTCAGGTAATGCAATTGAAGTTAGTTGAGTTCAGTTTCATTCAATCCTTGTAGTCAGTGAAGTCAGTGGATTTCAGTTCATAGAATTCAGAGGCATTTATTTTAAGCAGAGAAATTCAGTTAAAAGCCAAGAGAAGCCAGTTTGAATCAGTCAGTTTTGAGAAGAGTTTGGCCCAGAACAGCTGAGTTGAATCTTCTAGCCAGAGCTCAGAAAGAGCTATAAATGGTGATCTGATTTAGCAGTAAGTCTTTGAGATGACAATTAATCTAGTGGATAAAAATTACGTTTTCATCTGGCCCCAATCCCATCATCTGTGACAATAAATTTAAATAAATAATAATAAACAATTTAAATGGATGAATTTATTAGATTACACATTTAAATAATTCAATTTTTTACTTAATGTTTTCCCCTATTATCTCTATCCTGCTGTAGTCATTCCAAATAAATTTTATCTTTGGTAACAGAGCAAGATTTAAGTAGACACTAAAGTGGAAATAAAATAGTTGGGCATTGTGAGCCTAACTCTGTGAGTATTGGATTGATGATTTTGAAATATGTGCCTTAAATTTACAATCTTCTAAGTGAACTATTAGAAGGACTTGAGTTCTTGCAAATGGAAAACATGTTATCAGGTTTTCACATAGCCTCAGACATTTAGAGAGCTAGATTAAAGAACTATAGTTGAGTTTAAGGCTAAGCAAAAGCCTTATTGGTGAGACTAACAAAGATTCTATCATGTCCTTAAATGATCCTAAAAGTCAGTGCTAAGATCAGAGAGCATGTACTGGGAAATAAGTTCATCTTACTCTCCTTGTAGAACTAATTCCTTTTGAATTGTTCATGTTAATTGTAAAAGTAGACAGGAAAGTAATCTCCATAACTGATTTTTTCTATACTATCTTCAGTAGTAAATTTTGAAGGATATACATTTTTAATTTCTTTCTTGTGATGGGAGCTATCAAACAGCCATATGATCTATGCCTGGTCAGTGAGATATTAGCAGGAAACTTTATTAGTATTGAGGTTAGATTCTCTTGAGAGGTAGGGTCAATGTCATTTACATCACTCTTCTATTTTCTGACTGTGGAACACTGACAGAGAGCACAGCAGCATTTCTGAATACATTGCTCTAACAATGTGAACTCAACATCAAAAAAAAAACAAAAAACAAAAAACAAAAACAAAACAAAAACAAACAAACAAAAAAACCAACCTAATTCACCCTGGTCTATAGCTGCCTCTCTTCAGAGATTGTATGTGATAAAATTTATTAATGACAATTATGAACTGAGTGGATTTCTACTTATTGTTGAAGCAATATGAGGATTTGTACCATTCTTACATTTACAGTTGGCAGTTTATTAGCCAATATCACCTCAGACAATGCTAATCTCTATATTTTATAATGAAAATAAAGAAGCCATGGAGAGAAAAGGCTTACTTTTTAAATACGTAGATGAATTTGAAAAGCCAGTGACAATGGTTTATAACATATTTGCAGCTCCATTGAGCTTAGTGCCTCATTTCAACACCATTAGCAGCAGTGAGAGCAGCAAGTGTAACCATTCAGTAACTGTTATTGGTTCTTGCATTTCCAGGGATCCAAGTGGAAATCTTAGTATCTGGAGCAATAAGAAAATACACTAATAGTATAGTACACATTTAAATGCCTTTATTTATATAACAGAGACATGCAAATAGTTATAATTAAAATGATTTAAAGAGACTGTATATGCATCAATTATTACCAAGGTTATATTCCCAAAACCACTGATGTTCTTCAGGAAAGACACATATTGGTTTGGGTAATTTCCTTGTGTCTTTTGATCTCTTACTCTCTTGAAGTGCTTCTACTTCTTTGTTATATTCTTGCCAATCTTATTCCCTTTCTCTGGTAGGGTTTTTTTTTTTTTGTTATAAATTATAGAGATTAGCACTCCTGTCAGCAAAGAGGTTAATATTGAATTAACTTTATGTAGCCACCCTCAGGCTAGGAGCCTACATTACTTCAAATAAGACAATAAGTGAGATCTGGAATTTCAACACTTTTATACTCACATTAGCATACTGATATACTAAAACAATGTGACTTTTGTATTTCATAAATTAATTTCTCACCACATACTAAGAGATTATATGTGCTTGAATTCATGAATTTTGGTTTAGGTAAAAAAAATCAGTTATTCTGTACAGCAATGGTTTTAAATGAGCAAATGAAACTGAGGTTTATGTTTGAACTACAAATTCATAAAAATGTTTAATGATTTGAAGGATATAAAACTTAACACCTAAGCTTGTTATATATTTTTTAAATTCTGTATTTTTTACTAGTGTTATTTCTCTTATTCTTTTTATTGTATTCATGTAATCAAACTCTATATTGAGACCACTTTCAAACATATAATATATATTATATACATTAAAACATAATCATAGAAAATTTTTACTAAAATATTTTTCTATTATATTCTATATTCTAAAATTTCTTGATCATTGTATTAATCAGAAATTTGTTATTTCAGAAACTGGAATAGTCATATAAGGTCATCACATATGTAAATCCAGAACTATGTTGACATAGATTAAAAGCTTGAAATTTATCTGTGTAACAAGGGGTACAGAAGAAGTTCTGTTCAACAGGATTATTAACATATTTTTTATGTCTAGACATGGAAGGGTTCTACAGTCTTTTATACAATTTATTAAGGGATCTAACTTCACAATAGCACACACACACACAAATTAAAAATGTGAAAAAGAGATGAAAAAAAGCAATGATCACTTAACTTATTACATATGAAACATACAAAAACACATATGTACTATAAATGTGTAAATGTTACTTTCTTTGATGGTGAATTCACTTGATATTCAGTTTGTAAAATCTTCTTTACTCTTTAGTCTATATAATTTTGAGTAGTTGCTGAAGTCCTTTAGCATCCATTCATTTTTGTCACTAGATGTTTTCTGTTTAAAACATCCTTCTCTTTTGAAATATCTATATTTTCTACCAAAGACAACCTAGTGTAAGAGTTTTATTTATTGTAAGAATATTATTTGAAAAACAAGTTAACAGTTATGTAGATGCAATATGTGCTCATATGCATATGTTTTTGCATGGTTGAATGGATGAGTGTGCGTGTGTGTGTGTGTTTGCCTGTGTGTGTCTACGTGTGTGCATGTGTGTGTGTGTGTGTGGGCATGTGTGTGTGTTTGATTTTATTGTATAAATATTCTAGACACACTTTAGTGCATTAGATTTACTCACATGCTCAGAATTCTCTTTCAGTTATAAGTTTCTAACAAATTTTAACTTTTTGTATATTTTATAACTTTATCAATACATTCACTTTGGCTTATTATTTCTTCAACTATGCAGACAATTAACCTCAGCAAGATATGGATTGTCTAAGGCTCTTTTCTTTGCTTTACTTTGCTATATGTTTCATGTAATTTACTTTAATAATTTCAAAATAATGTAGGTAGGTGAAAAAATATCTTATAAAAGCAAACTAAAGGTTAGCAGTCTAGCATATGTGAGGTCTGTAGATTGCATCCTAGTACCACCACATACACACACACACACACACACACACACACAGAGAGAGAGAGAGAGAGAGAGAGAGAGAGAGAGAGAGAGAGAGAGAGAGAGAGAGATCTAATTCATTATTTATATTTTAGACATTGTAGCAGGACTTTCTACTTTCTGTGTCATCAGCTCTCTGCCAGTACTGCAATCAACATTTGAATATATAGGGACATTTGAATATATAGTGCACCCCAATAAGAAGTTAACTTGATGATATCAACACAGGCACACATTAAACATAGTCTCTAAAATTTTGTAACTTTAATTATTAAAACATTTGATGTACTTAACTAAGTATACAGGTGCATACTGAGAATATATGCACAAGAAAATGACCTTAAATCCAATCTTATAAAGATGTTAGAGGCCTTTGAAGAAAGAATGAATAAATCCCTTAAAGAAATACAGGAAACTACAAATAAACAGGTTAAGGAAATAAATGAAACTATTCAAAATTGAACATGGAAATAGAAACAACAAAGAAAACACAAACTGAGGGAAGCCAGGAGCTGAAAAACCTAGGAAACAAAGCAGAAGAACCAGTAGTGGCTCCTGCTACATGTGTGGTAGAAGACTGTTATTTGGCCAGAGGGAACACAGAGGAATTCCAAACAACCAAGGGTGTTGCTAAAGTTTATATGCTGTTTTCTACTAAATAACAATAAGACTCCATTGCTGAAAATAATGTCTCCACAATTCATTTAAGAGGGAGAACTTGAAATGGTCCCTGATGATAGAGATAATGCCTCCTATAATAACCATATTGGCAAGTATTCTTGATATGGTACGTACTCTGTATGCCACTGAACATGAACAGTAACCCAACTACAAACCTTAAAATTTGTAATAGTGTCCTGACTACAAGATATATTAGAGTAGGTAGGACTCCCTTGGTTATCTGCTTACCATGTTACTTTAAGTCTCTAATAGACTAGGCATTTCCTCTTCTAGTGAGGTCAGACAAGGCAGCCAAAATAGATCATATCTCAAGTACAGCTTTTTGTATAGCTCCCATTCCAGTTGTTCGGCACCCACATGAAACCAAGCTGCACATCTGTTACATAGGTGCGGGGCTGCCTAGGTCTAGACCACTTTTGTTCTTTGGTTGGTGATTCAGACACTGATAGCCCCAGCGGTTCAGGATAGTTGACTCTATTGGTCTTTCTGTAGTATTTCTATCCCATACAGGGCCCACAATCCTTCATCCTATTAATTCATAAGAGTTCTCCAAGCTCTATCCACTGTTTCATTATGGGTTGTCTATGTCTGTCTGAGCCAGCTGCTATGTGGAGCCTCTCAGAAGACAATCATGCTAGGCTCTTGTTTGTAAGCATAGCAGAGTATCATTAAAAGCAGCAGTGATTAGTGTTTGCCCATGGGTAAGTTGGACATGTTGTTTGTTGGCTATTTCCTCAGTCTTTGCTCCCTCCCCTGTACCTGTATTACTACTGTAGACAGGATAAGTTTTGGGTTGAAAGTTTTGAGAGTGGGATATTTTCTATATTGCTCCACTGGGATTCCTGCTTAGCTACAGGAGGTGGCTTTTTCAGGTTCCATATCCCCAATGTAGTAAGTCACAGCTATGGTCACCTTCATTGATTCTTGCATCTCTTATCCCAGATCTCTGTCTCATCCTGGAGATGGAGAAAGATGGTGGGAGGTGGTGACCAGGAAGAAGGCAGTGAGCTGGATAGAAAGTGAATAATTAAAAAAAATAGAATTAGATAAAAATGATAGAGGATTGGTGAAACAGAACTTATGAAGATAACCATCCAATAATCAATATGTTCTGAGGATCATCCATAAGATGATGATCAGGCATCTATACTTGCTGATGACTGGTAACTGAGGATCTGAGACTACATCATCCAGGGATCTAAGAGAAAACAAAATTTTAATGATAAAGGTAATAAATATATTAGTAAAATGACTTTCTGCTATACTCATCTAATCTCATGGATTAGAGCTTCGTCCAGCCATCATCAGCGAAACTTTCTACTAGAAAAAAATAAATGAGAACAAACAACCAGATAATAAGAAAATGTGATATCTCAAAACACTAAAACCTGAAAGGGATGACTTCATCCAATCCCCCCTCTCAGGTCTCAGGGAATTTTGCAGAAGAGGCGGCAGAAGAAGTGTAAGAGCCAGAGGCCCAGAAGACACCAAGTAAACAAGGCCATCTAAATACAGCATAATTACTGAAATTATAACACCCAGGACTGAGGCAGCTTAAACAAGACCCGCAGAAGTCAACATCATTTGGGACCCTAGGGTTGAAAGGAGAAGTTGACACATGTCCCATCCCTAACACAGAAGCTATCTTTGGTAGATAACTACATAAAAATGCAAATTTTCTTTTCTTCCTTTTTTTCATTTTTATTGGATATTTTTATTTACATTTCACATGTCATCTCCTTTCCCCATTTCCCATCCCTAGAACCCCCTATTCTATCCCCCTCCTCCTTTTTGATTTATATCATTTTAATTACATGCTTGTATTAAGGTTAGTTCTAGGTTAAGGGTCTAGCAATACAATAGATGCAAATAGTCAAGGAACAAGCAAGACAATAAACACAAATAATCAAAGTATAAGGCTGGAGAGATGGCTCAGCCGTTAAAGGCTTGGCTCACAACCAAAAATTTCCTGTCTTCAAGGGCCTGCTCTTGAAAGTAGTTTGCTTTTCGAGAAGTAGATGTCAAACAGAAAACATACTTAGTAGCATCTTTGAAGATTCCCTGTCTCTCAATGTCATGTCAGGGAGTCTTGTTTGGTTTGATTTTGTTTAATTTATTTTTACTTTTATTTTATTTTACTTCTCTATTATTTACTCTACAGGTTTTGTGAAATTGCTATGGCTTCTGGTTTTGTGTTTAAATGGGATTCCTATATGTGTAAACAATTGTGCCTTTGCATATACATCTGTGTCTTACGGCTTTCCCGAAGCTATCTTCCTCTGGTTATTTTTGTCCTATTATAATTTATTTTCTTTTTTTACAATCTTATTTCATTTTATCATATTTTATTTTACTATTATCCCTTAAATGCCTGTTTCTTTTCTAATGAGAGACAGATAAGGAGTATATCCAGATGGGAGGGGAGGATATGAGGAAGTGGGAGGAGCAGAGATAGGCACAGCTGTAATCAGAATATAGTATATGAAAATAGAATCTCCTTTAATGCAAAATAAAAAATATAACAACAAACAAAACCAACATCAAATGGTTGGAATTATGCCAAGCTCCAGATAAGTAGAATCAATTGGAATAACTGAGGAAGAAAATGGACTGTATCTCCTGGAGATACCGTTACCGCTGAAGTCAGGGTTGTTTGCAAAGTTTTTAAATATTTGAATAAAAACCTGTTTAAGTGATCTGGAGAGCAAATGAATTAATGTGATAAAAGTCTTAAAGTAAATTGGAGCTTTCAGGATCAAGTTTACTCAAGACAGCAGAAGTGGAAAATTATTTAATGGCTTTTCATGTCCAATGATTCAAAGAAAACAAATTATTTCAATTTTCGACTACAAAGTCAACCATCTATATAAACACAGCCAGTTTTATTAAAAAATGCAAGTTACATGGTCTGATAAAAAATCAGCCATAATGGTTTCAACATATTTACACTAGAAAAAAATCCACATGGGATTCCTTTCTCAAATATGGTGGATTATTCTATTGCAACTATCAAAGATGCGTATCCCAGGTTATATATTTAGCACTTAAATATAACAAAATACATTTTTATTATCTATTTTTATCAATATATTTTTATACTTATTTCTTTGAAATGGAAGAAAAACTGATTTTTATTTTTCTTGCTTTTTATAAGGTAAATCTAAGAACAAATAAGGGTAACATTATTTGATATGAATACAGAATTCTGTAGTTTTGTTACTCAGAAAACATAAAAAAATGTGGTGCCAAGTATGCATAGCCATTTACAGCTTAGTCTAGGCTATATAGTGAAATTCTTCCTCAAAAAAGAAATAAAGGAAAGAAAGAAGAGGGAGGGAAGAAGGAAGGAAAGAAGCCCAGATGAGAGGAAGCATGTGATACATGTTTTTCTGCATTTGGGTGATCTTATGCAATATAAACTTTACAAGTTCTATTCTTTTGTTACAAATTTCATGATTTTATTTTTCTTTACTAAATTCTATTCCATGACACACACACACACGCACACGCACACGCACACACACACACACACGCACACACACATGCACACACATATATCACATCACATTATTATTATCCATTCCTATATGAAAGACATTTAGGTTGTTTCCATTTTATAGCTACCGTAAATAGAGTAACACTGGACAGAAATAAACAACTGCCTCTGGTAGGAAGTAAGACCTTTAGGCATATGTAAGAATTGGTAGAGGTGGTTTTATAGTTGGTTTATATTTTGTCTTGAATATTCTATACACTGGTTTCCAGAGAGGCTGTACCACTGTACCACTTTGCATTCTGCCAACAATAAATGAGGGTTCCCTTTTTCAGAACACCTTCCTAGCACTTGTAATTAGTTGTTGTGTTGATCTTAGCTATTCTGACAGGGTTGAGATAAAATTATGCATTTTTTTTTAAATTTTTATTTTCCCAGTTGCTGAGGATGATGGATTTTTTTAAAAGGTATTTCTTAGCCATTTTTATTTTTTTTAATTGAGAATTCTATTTAGATCACGGGCAATTTTTTTAGTTGGTCATTTGTTTCCACAACTCCTTTGTAAAAAGCTCTTTGTATATTTTGGATATCAATCCTTCCTCTGTTAGGTGAATAGTTGACAAAGGTTTTCTCCTATTCTGTGTGTTTCTTCTTAACTCAGTTATTTTCTAGTTGTAGGAATGCTTTTTAGTTTTATGGAATCATATTTGTGAACTGTCTTATATTCTATACAAATGGTATAGTCTTGTTTTACACTTTTACTTTGTAGAATACTACCTATAAACCTATAAATAAATAAACCTGAAGTTTCAGATTTTCATGTTTCATTTAACATCTTTAATATTTTTAGAGGTGATTTTGTTTAGGATCATAGGTAAGATTATAACTATATTCTTCTGCATATTTTCAGATTTTGGTTTATATCATTGAATGTTACTTCAGAAATTAGGAAAGTATAAAATTATCATAGAGAGGGGTTGAGAATAGCAGAATACATGTTACAGGAATACAGGTGCATGAATCAGGAAACAGATAAGTGGAGAAGGGCTATCCATCTACAAATGGAAGAGAGAGGTCAAGAGAGAAGGAAGAAGGAAGAACAATAAAATCAAAATTGGTTGATAAAGCCTTAAGGAAATATATTCTTTTATATCTAATTAAAATCATAAAAGTAAATATATATGTATATAATTTAAAAGAAGTTATGCCTATAAGTGTGATAATATATTACACATAGATTAACAAAACCCCAGTACCAAGCATGAATGATTGTGTTTAGATTTCTGGCTTGGATGGTCTCCCAAAAGAATATAAATTACTGATAGTGCCCTTGGTTGCTTTTCAGAGGTAATAAGTCCCTACTGCTGTAGTAACTACATACATAGGATAAAGGGCATTGTTTGAGCTGGATCTACCATGAAAGCCTTCTTCCTGATATCTAGTCTCCATGGTACTAGAAAATATTATGCAAGTTGTCTGGGGAGAGAATCAATGAATATTCCTACTTTGCTGTGACACCTATAAATCACCAACAATCACCAGCATAAAAACATATATTTAAAGGATAAAGATTAGGAATTTATATTTTGTAAAGTAATAACAGTATCTAATTGGACATATAGCTCATTTTAGAAAAGAATCTATTATTGCTAATTTGCCAGACTCCTAGCTACTTTCTAAATATTAGCTTCTAGTTGATTGTCTAAAGCAAAGTGGTCAACCATGAAACCATATACACACAAAATGCAAAAATGAACCCACCACGATGTATTTATATTTTTTACATAGGCATACATGTGCACATGTATGTGCATGTGCACAAACACACACACACACATATGAATAATATAACATAACCATGGAATGATAGGCTATTCATTTTACACTATATATATATATATATATATATATATATATATATATATATGTGTGTGTGTGTGTGTGTGTGTGTGTGTATGTGTGTGTGTTTTTGTGTATACACACATATATATAACACACACATGTATGAATAATAAAAATACTGATAAATATAGAATAAAAGGCTATTAATTTAACAGTGACCATGAATGGACATGGAATGAGGGAGGGGACTAAAGAGGACGTGGGGTTCAGAAAAGAAAGCAGAAAGTGAAGAGGAGGAAAAGTGTTGGAATTACATTTCAATGAGCAATATATTTTAAAATGATAAAGGAAAGAGGTAAAAAAGAAAGTGAATGGATATTCAAAAGAATATCCAATGCAGAAGATGGCCCAGTTGCACAGGAATGGCGGTCTTTCTCACATCGTACCTTTAAGTGTTCCTTCTCAGAGTGTCTTGTCTCTGTAATATACATGTCTTTGTGCTCAGTTTCACTTGTGTGCAGTAATAGCACATTAATTGCACAGAACAGCTTCCTAGACAGTCTCTACAACGTGACCTTTTGGCTCTGACAGCTACAGCTTAGTCTTACATTTCCTCCCCCATATTCCTGTGGCAGAATATGGGTTGCATATTTTGCCCTGTCCCATAGCACACCACTAACAATTGCCATCTGTTCTGATGCTATGCATCTCCTTTCAGAAAAAGCCCCAAACTCCCTTTATTGGAATCTGTCAGGAAGGCTGATGCTGGTGTCTTGTCAAATCTGCCTGCTAGTCTGGCAGAAAAATTGTGCAGAAAGCTAAAATACTCTTTGCTCATTCTCAACAACTAAAAGAAAAGGAGTATAAATACAAAGTAATAGAAACAAATGAGATCCTTGAAGATATATAGATTGACATTTACATTAACTGGAATTTGAAAACAGTTTAGTTAAAAGACAAACTAACGCGTTAGGGGTGATGATTTAGTTGCAATTGCAGAGTTACTAGGTCCACATTCTAGGAGCCACATCAGGTAACTCACAAGTGTCTGTAATCTCATTTCAAAGATGTCCAACCCTTACTGGCATCAGGGGGCATATAAGAGTACTGTAGTATACATAAACTCATGGATACACACACATATTCACACAAAAATAAGAAAATAAATAGTTTTCTTGATGACAGATTAAATAAAATAGCCAAAAATTTGATGTTGAAAGAACGCTTGAGGGGCTGGTGAGATGGCTCAGCGGTTAAGAGCACCAACTGCTCTTCAGGAGTTCATGAATTCAAATCCCAACAACCACATGGTGGCTTACAACCATCCATAAGGAGATCTCATGCCTTCATACACAGTGTACTTTGGGAGTGAGCGAGCAGGGCCAGAGGAAGCATAGCCTGGAGCGATCAGGGTTATATGGGTTATGGGTATCGAACTTAGGTTATCAGGTCAGAGTGGCAAGTGCTTTTATTGTTGAGCCATTTTTTGACTAGAACATTTATTTCCTTGTATTCAGTACTCAGAGCTTTTAATTAATTTTCTGAACTATACTTTTGAATTCTTCAATTCTTTAGGTGTTTTATCTTAAGCATTAAAGTAAAAGTGAGTAATTTCCAAGGTAATATAGTTTTCTTGTCTTGGGTAGGCAACACAGTCTGACCCATTTCCACAGAGTTAAGATGTCATTCCTATTTATATAGTGAAGTTGTAAAAGTCATAGTGTTGTGAAGTCTTTCTATTTCAAAGAACTTTCCATTCTTTAAATATTTCATTGTGTTCAACTTTCTGCAAGTTAAAGATTTAGAAAGTTGGATGTACTTCAACATTCTTGCTTTCAACATGATTAGTTTTCTCAGCAAGGCAGGACATTTTGACACTAGGATATTTCTTCACAGTGTGTTTTTAAGGGACTGCCTCTCAAGGGCCCTGCTTGGCTCCGAAGTCTCAGGAATCCTCCATGATAAATCTGAGCTGATGAACCAGGACACTGAGGTCCACAGAATCGAGATAGCTCACAGGATAACTGGGTTTTCTGTCATTTTTTCCCTATTCATTAAATTTGACATTTCTGAGATGGAGTGTGATTTACAACTAGTAACTTCACAGGCTAAGGAAAATGAGATTGCAGAAATGTATCAGATATCTGCAGAGAAGTGAAGTGAACCTAGAATGCATACAGGCCAAACCAAATCCTTATTGAGAAAGTGGTTTTGAGAAAGGAAATTGAAATTATAATCCTCAATGGTATATTCTATTGTCCTGATAATTAGAATCGTACGCGCATTTGGTTCAAGTACAAAAACGATTCAAAAAGAAAAATGTGGTGAATTTGTTCTGTGGTGTTAGGCTTTTATTTACTCCCATGCAGAACTCTCACTGGCCTGACCCTGATGACTATAGTATAGCAATTTACGGGCAAAAAAATAGTGGAGCATTTGAGTGCTCTCACAGTCTTTCTCTTACTGGCTTGTATGTTTCCTGCTGCACAAAAAGACTGAATGGCTTCTATGATCCTATTCTAATATAAATCTAACTATTTGATGATTATGGAAATCTAGATTATACAGTAAACTTGATTAAAGGGATCACTTTAAATTCCATCTGTTTATTCAAATTCATGCTGTTTGAACTTGAGTCTTTAGAGGTATATTATACGAACAAGTAAATTAACACTGGAGAGTGTTTCACTAAAAGTGACGTACCAAAGATGAAGCATTGATTTTTATGAGCGACCTCTTGACTACTCTGACATTAGAATGACTCCTGTTGAAGTAAGTAGAAATGAAACTCCATAGAGAAAAAGAAACAAATACAGCAAAAGTATATTAAAATGAGGGAGGTAAATTATATATTTCAAAATAGGAAGGAAATAATCTCAGATAGCCAAAATAATCTTTAGTATATCAATGGCAAAGGAATAACAATAGCTAATCTCAAATTATATTACAGAGGCAGAGTAACACAACAGCATTGTATTGGCAAAACAAGCATATAGAAGAATGAAATAATACAATCAATATAGAAGTAAGCCTGCAGGGCTATAGGTGTGTCATTTTTGACAAAGATATCAAAAATATGCAATGAAAAAAATTGTCTTCAACACATGAAGCTGAGGAAAATGGAGAAGCACACACAGAAGAGTGGCATTAAATCCCTGTCTGTGACCTGCATTGACTCAACTAAAAATGGTGGCAAAACCTGAAACAGGAAAAGAGAGAAAATGCAGCAAGCCGAAGGTACAGACAAGAACTTTCTGAAAAGAAATATCATGCCAAGAACTGCTAAATCAGATGGAAAGAATGTTAAAAGCCTCTGGACCAAAATATAAACAATTATGTGAATGAAGTAATAGTCTATATGATTAGAAATTATGTGGAAAGTTTTTGACCAGGATTAATATCTATAATACAAAAAGAACTCAAAATCTTAAAGTAAACAACAAGAATCAACAATAGGCTAGAAGACTGAAAACACAGTTTTCAAAAGACAGAGGAGAGATAGACATGAACATGAAAATTATTCAGCCACCTTAGCAATTATGAAAATAAAAATTAAAACTATTACAATTCTGTTTCACTGAATACAGAATGAATATCATTATGGAAACTAAAGTAAGCATAATAATACTGTGAAAAATTACTTATACACTGCTGGGGAAACAAAGTCTATCCAGGTTCAATGGAAATCATTATGGTGGTTCCATAATAATAAAAATTGATCCAGACACTCTGGAAATCAGTATAGAGATTCCTCATAAAGATACAGGACAGCTGTATATCCATTTGAGCAGCTATGAGAAGAGTATTGAGATCAATATAGAAAAGAGATAAGGGCATGTTTGTTTATTAAAGCCAAGCAATTTCTTATCCAAATTGTAATATCAGCTCTGGTACTTGTCCACAGAAGAACAGTTAAAGAAAATGTGACTTCATCTATCCTTCCTCTACTCTTCCTCAAGACTCCCCAAGCTCTGCCTAATGTTTGGCTGTGGTCCTCTGTATCTATTTCCATTAGCTGCTGGATGAAGCCTCTCAGAGGACAATTATGCTAGGCTCCTGTCTGCAAGCATAACAGAGTATCATTAACAGTGTCAGGGATTAATTATTTCCCATGGGATGGGTCTCAAGTTTGGCCAAGGTGAGGTGGGTTGGCTGAATGGGCTAAGGACACAAGAAGATCTATAAAGTCAAATAACCTCGACCCATGGGGCTTACTGGGCTTACAGAAACTGAACCACCAACCAAATAGCATGCTTGAGCTTGATGTAAGCCCCTACACATATGTAGAAGATGTACAGCATAGTCTCCCTATGGGTTCCCCAACGAGTGGAATGGGGGTAGTGTCTGACTCTATTGCCTTCTTTGGATTGCTTCCAGCAGCCTAGCTGGGATGCCTTATCTGGACTCAGTGGGAGAAGTTACACTTAATTCTGTTCCTACTTGATGTATCAAGGTATGTTGGTACCCATGGGGATGCTTTCTCTTTTTAGAGAAGGGAAAGAGGGAGGGCAAATGAAAGTAGGACTGGAAAAAGAGGAGGGAGGGGAGCTGCATTAAGGATGTAAAGTGAATATGTAAATATACTATTGAAAATGATAGTTATTGTTTCTAAGTGGTACAAGACTGGAAAGCTACAGTGGAGCAAGTTTGTTGGAGAATGTGGTCAGGATTTAGGACAGGGACACACCAAGTTCATTCAAAAATAAAAGGAGATTTAGGTAGAAGGAGGAAGGGTGAGAAGGGGAAGAAAGAAGATAAGACGAAGGAGAAGAAGGAAGAGGAGAAGAAGGGGAAAGCAAAAGGGGAACAGAGAAGAGAAGGAGTATGTGGAGAAGAAGAGGAGAAGGGGGAAGGATGAAGAAGAGGAAGAGAAAAGGGGGAAGAAGGAGGTGAAGGGGGAGGAAGAAGAAGAGGAAGAGGAGGAGGAGGAGGATGAGGAAGGATGAGGAAAAGGAGAAGGAGAAGGAGGAGGAGGAGGAGGAGGAGGAGGAGGAGGAGGAGGAGGAGGAG
>NW_021604696.1:518191-566519 GCF_004785775.1 Grammomys surdaster | reverse complement strand
TATCTATCTATCTATCTATCTATCTATCTATCTATCTATCTATCTATTTTACATCCCAAATACTGGCCCACCTTTGTCCCCTCTTACAGAGATCCTTTCCCCATGACCCTCACATTCTCCTCTGAGAGGGTAGGGCCCCCATTGGTATCATTCCATCCTGGCCCAGCAAGTCTCTGCCAGACTAGGCACATTCTTTCCACTGAGTCCAGAAAAGGCAGCTCTGTTGGGGCATGAATACAGACATACTTTAAATGAAACTTTGTCTCCCCTGATACTAAGAATCATCAAGTATTAATATTCTACTTATAGACCAATATCACAGGGAAGTGATCTGATTCTGTCTTCAATGATAGCACTATACAAGGGTCCTAGTCTTCTACATTTTACTTGTTAGTAAAGTCTCTTTTTAAGAAATATTTCCTCAACTCCTTCTAGAGACACATGGATAGGGTAGGGTCATTGGGAAGCTAAATTTTGTGCAGTAAATAAAAATATTTGATATGTGATTGTTAGACCTTGTAAATGACCCATATTTTAAAATAGATTGTTGCAAATATCACCCATTAAAAAATAATGGATAGTGAATATATTTCAAGAATTAAATGGCTTTAAACTGGAAATATACTGCATTTGTTAATTCAGTAAAACTACTACATACTTCTAATAAGCATATTCACAATCTTTTTCCTAAAAGTCTTTTTTACTTACTTAAGTCTCATGTGATAGTATAGTTTTGGGGAACTAGAATTTGAAATCAGATTATTCTATCTTTACAGTTTGTCTCATTCTCTTGACAATGTGTGCCACATGCTGCTCTTCTGATTGTTATACAATATTAAAGTATTTTAGTAAAAGAAACATTTGCATCTAGCCTAGCTGGGAGGAAGATCAAAATTTCTCATGATTGAACAAGCAGCAATAGCAACTGAAAACTAAAAAATAAAATAAATTCAAACAAAGCATTTACAAAAATTAAAAAAAAACCTCAGTGCCATGCATTTTACTTTGTTAATTGTTACTAAAGATAGTTCACAACACTCTCAAACAATAGAGATTCTTGCCATTACCCTTGTTTCCCTCCCAGAATTTAAGTGTAAAATCCTATTTCTAAGGTGATAAAAGATTCCAGAGATAGGATTTAAAGGAATAGAACTAGATCTAATACAGGAGTTTCCTTCCCTGGTGACACATTTCATATTTCCTGAAGAACCTATATAAGCTTCCAAGAGTGAAAAGCAAACAAACAAAAAAATGGTTCTGATGAACTGTAACATCTATGAACTATAACAATCACCAGCAGAACAACACATTCATAACGGAACAACAGTGGTACCTAAATCCTGGGGGATAACCAATAGCTTATGAATTAGACTTAAGACCTTAATTGGAAGGAATACATTTCTTCAGTTTAGCCTAGTCAATTACCTGAACCTACAGAGACCCTAGAGAAGAAGCTAATACTTTACTTAACTAAGCTGGTATTATCTCACAGAATATCTCTAAACACTTATACCATAGTTAGGTGTAGCTCCCATCCCACATCAAAGATATTTCCTTATGCACAGATATAATTATGGCTACAAATATAGAAAGTCTCAAATGATCAAAATGGTGAGGAAAACTGATGGTGAGCTTTGCAGCCATACAGGAACATTTACTATACATTTACACCTAAGGTCCAAGGACCATTACCTTAGAATAGGGAGAGAAATTGTGAGAATTACAGAACTAAAATATCTGCTATGAGATAGAGTATTCTACATAAAACAGGGAAGGAAGTTGTATGAATGAATTCACACCAAAATGGTTGTATAAACAAAAATGAAAAGACCAGGTGGTATAACAATGTACATGGAGGAAATCTACAAATATCCACCCATAAACCAAGTGCCTCTATTGTTTAATTGCTGTTGAGAAAGGGAGAATCAGTTATCGCTAGGAATGAGACCCTGATAGGTTACTGAATCCCAAGTGCCCAGACCTAAATGTATGTATGTATGTACACACACACACACACACACACACACACATATATATATATATATATATTATATATATAATACACACATTATATTTATATATATATTGAATATTTTTTATATATATATATATATATATATATATATATATATATATATATTGAACAGAGTCACTGAGGTATATTATATATTCATATCTTCATATCTGTTTTTCTCTCTTGGCAGTATAATTATATGAAACAACACTAAAGAATGAGGCCAAAAATGGTAAAGGGATTAAAGGGACAGAATAGGTGTTGGAGGAAAGAAAGTTGGTATAAATTATGTGGACACTTCTTTTTAAAGCATTTCTTCTGCATACAAATCTTTGTTGTGGAAAAAGGACATAGAGGTTGACCATACTAAATCTACAATCATAAGATAAAGAAAAATTTTCTCAAGTTCAATTCCAAAGAATTCTGAATTCCATTCTTCCAGTCACATAATCAAACATTGATGAACCAAAATATTCAGAAGGATGGAAATCACTGTACACCATATATTGGTAGCTTCCAAGAATTAATTGTGATTATTCATTTACATACAAGGTAATATTTGGGAGGATATTAATTTAATGAGTAGGACTACTTTATGACAAATTAGGTTGAACTTGTAGGAGAACCTCACAGAGATAATGTGAAACATAACAGGATGCTTTTTGCTAATGTCATGACATACCTGAAACCATGTGTAGTGCTTAGGAGTACTTATGGAAAATGAGAAATATATTATATGGCTTGATCTTTTAACTGAATTAACCCTTGGCAAGAAGATATTTGTGTATACAAAGAAAATAAATATTGTGTGTACATGCACATGTGCATGTGCCTATCTGTGTCAGAGAGAGATACAAAGACAAAGAGACAAAAACACACATGAACACACATGTATACAAACACACACACAGAGAGAGAGAGAGAGAGAGAGAGAGAGAGAGAGAGAGAGAGAGAGAGAGAGAGAAGGAGGAAGAGGAGGAAGAGAGAGAATTTATCTAATGAACTTTTCAAGATCCCATCTTTTAAACCTTAAAGTGGAATAAATTCACAGCAGAATAACTTTAGAGAACCCATTTAAAATTGAAAGAAACAACATCATGCAAACTGACATACTCTATGAAATAAATGACTAAGCACCAGCCCAACTGTTTTCATGGTTTGGAAAACAAAGTAAACCAATCTGTCTGTCTTTTTATTAGAAAATACTTAATTTAATTTTCCCTATATAAATATCAAAATGATTTTTGAGTGACTTAATATAAAATAAATTTCAGGGTTTTGTTGTCTTCTCCCAGTGTGAAATTTTAGGGCAGATGTATGTGTGTGTGTGTATAGTGCATAGTTTTAGTGGGATAAGAAATTATAAAGACTATAAAATAAAACTTTAGATGAATAAACTTATTATACACTAAATAAATAAATCTCGCTTGCTTTCAGGAAGCTAGTGAAACTGTGTGCTTTTCTATGCACTGTATTTCTTTTGTAGAGCAATGATTTTTTTTCAATGACAGAAATGTCCTCAAACAAATAAGGTTATATAGAAAACAGACTTGTATTGAATTACTGTGATTATATGCATCATTTTTCTGTCTACTTTCCACTCACTAATATTTGATATTTATGTAGAGAAAATGAAATTACCTATATTCAAATAAAAAGAAAAGCAGTTTGGCTTACTTTGTTTTCCAAACCATGATCACAATTTGACTGGTGCTTAGTTATATCTGTGATTATTAGTAGCTAACATTGAATCAAATTGGATTATATAATTTTCTCTGAAATTGGCAGCCATTATAGTTTATGTGTGTGTTGATTAATAAACTAGGCAGGGTTCTAAGGAAAGTGTACTTGCTAGTCCTCAAGATGAACTTGAATGTCACTTACATTGTCCAGGAATGTACTTTCCTTGTTAATCATCTCTGGCATTTTGCTTGTATTCATTCACATTTGAGTGGTGGGAGACTGGCTAAAGCAATGTAACACCCTGAACAAACATTCAGAAATATGCTCAAAACCTACTGCACTTACTCCTCCCATGACTCCATAATTAATCAGTTGGGAACACTGACAGTTTACATCAACATCCAGCACAGCAGAGATGCTCTCTTTGTGACAGGGAGAGCTCAAGGGTCAAAGGAGCAGAAAGTTTGCTATGAGACTGTGCTCCTCTGAAATTTCAGAAGCTATACCCATGAACTCTCACCAATATGGTTTCCTAAACACAAAGTTGGATAAGTAGCCTCTTTCTTTTTGATGCTGTCCTAACTAGAGCTATTATTGTTGTAATGAAACAGGGACCAAAATCAAGTTGGGGAATAAAGCATTCATTTGGTTTAGTCTTTCACATCCATGGTGGTTCACTGAAGGAAATCAGGAGAGGAACTCAAATGGAGTGGGATCCTGAAGGCAGAAGCTGATGAAGAGGCCATGAAAGAGTCTTGCTTACTAGCTTGCTTTTTTATAATTTACTGAGTCTGCTTTCTCCTAGCTGCTAGGACCACCAGCCCATAGTTGGCACCACCCACAATCCACTGACCTTCCCCAATCTACTAATACTTAAATAACTGCTTTAAGGACTAGCCTATAGCCTGACCTTTAGAAAGCATGTTCTTACTCAAGTTAACTCCGGCCAGATGACTACATTTCTATCAAGTTGACATGCAAACAGTCACCAGAAATATACAGTTAAAATGGTTTAATTTCTAAATTGAATATAAATAAGAATTTTTGTAATAGCTATATGATTGAAAAGTACTCTTTGAGCTATTAACATCTAGAAATATACGAATAAAAACATTTTTATTGAAAATAACATTTTCTCTCATACAATACATCCTAATCATAGTTACCTTTCCCTCATATTCTCCCAGCACCCCTTTAAATCCTCTCTAACTCCCCTCTCTCCCAGATATACTACCATTCTATCTCCCTTCAGAAAAGAGCAGGCCTCCAAGAGGTGACAATCGAACAAGAAAAAAAAAAGACATAACAATAAAGGCAAAAGTCCCCTGTCAAGGCTGTATAAGGCAACTCAATAGAAGGAAGAGACTCTAGAGCAGCCAAAAGATTCAGAGAAACACCAGCACCCACTGTTAGGAGTTCCATAATAATATCAAGAGTCGTAATATAAATACAGAGGACCAGGGACAAATACATGCAAGCCCTATGGTAACACTTCAGTCTTTGTGAAGCCATATGAATCTAGTTGATTATTGGGCCATGTTCTGTTAGTGTCCTCCATCCCCTCTAACTGCGACAATCTTTCCTCACCCTCCTCCAGGGTTTTCCTGATCTCTCAGTGGAGACTTCTAATTTGGAATTTCTACATAATGTCTGGCTATGAGTCTCTGCACCCTTTCCAATATAAGGTACTCTGAAGGCTACTTAAAGAGAAACTAGGACACCAAGTCAGCTTCTGATCCCTCTACCTACAATCTATTTTGCACGAAAGATGTCCTGGGACAATGGCACAGAATGTGTGGGAGTGGTCAACCAGTGTTTGCTCTAATTTGAAGTCCAGGCCTTGAGTGGGAGTCCAGGTCCTACATAGACTGGATGGCCAGGAACCAGAGATTGGATAACCCAGAGACTTTAGAAAGAACCATAAATAACAAATGAATAAATAAATTAGTAGCCAGTGACATTCCTAATGCCACTCTGCTTTGCTCATAGACTGGTGCCTTTTCCAGTCGTCATCACAGTAAATGGTTTTAAAATAATACATTTTCACCTAACGTTCCTCCCTTTGAGTCCTGAGAGTCTCTCACCTCCCAGGTCTCTGGTACATTCTGGAGATGAAATGCCCTATAGTGGGGAGAGGGAACTTGTAGAGCCCACCTCCAGCAGAAAGACAGGCATCAAGTGAAGAATGAGACTGCCATTCCACAGTCAAAAACTCTGACTCATAATTGTTTCTGTCTGAAAGAACTGCAGGGACAAAAATGGGGAAAGAATGAGTAAAAGCAGGTCCAGTGACAGGCCCAAATTAGGATCCACCTCAAGGGGAGACACAAGGCCTGACACCGCTACTGAGGCTATGGAGTGCTCACAAAATGGGATCTATCATAACTGCCCTCCAAAAGATCCAACAAGCAGCTGAAAGAGTCAGATGCAGATATTTACACACAACCAATAGACTGAAGCTGGTGATACCTGAGGTTTAATTAGGGAAGAACTGGAAGAAGCTGAGGAAGAGGGCAAACCTGTTGGAGGACCAGCAGTCTCAACTGGCCTTGATGTCCAAGATCTCTCAAACACTGTATCACCAACCAGGCAGCACACACCAGCTGGTATGAGGCTCCCAACACATATACAGCAGAGAACTTCTGGGTCTGAGTTCAGTCAGAGAAGATGCACCTAACTCTCAATAGTCTGGAGGCCCCAGAGAGTGGGGAGGTTTGATGGGGTGGGGGATGGAGGGTGGCAGGGTGGGGTCATCCTTGTAGAGACTGGGGGAGGGGAGGGATAGTATGGGATGTGAAACAGTTGGATGGTGGACCGGGAAGGGGATACAATCTAGAGTGTAAAAAAAAATAAGATTAAATAAAATAAAAAAAATAGTAATACATTTTCTAATCTCTGTATCAAATAAAAAATTGGAAAATGATCATGCATTATTAAGCAATCTAGCAAATAATGTTTTGTCATGGTGGTCTGTTAGACCTAAATATAATAATGAAATTTCAGGCTCAAATCAACAATTTCTTCTTTTTTTTTATTGGATGTTTTATTTACATTTCCTATGTTGTCCCCTTACCCCATCCCCCACCCACCCCGGAACCCCCAATCCCCTCACCCCTCCTCCTTCTTCTCTCTGGATGTAACCTCTATCTACTCCCCCCCACTCCCACCTCCCCACCCTCAAAATTCCCACTCCCTGGGGCATCTAGCCTTCATGAGGTCAAGGTTCTCTTATTCCACCTATGCCCAGCAGGGCCCTCCACTCTTACATATTCAGTTGAAGCCCTGGATCCCCCCCCTAAGTGCTCCCAGGCTGGTGGTTTAGTCCCTGGGAGCTGTGGTTGGTTGGTATTATTGTTCTCCTCATGGTGCCGCAAATCCTTTCAGCTCCTTCAGTCTTCACTCTAACTCCTCTATTGAGAAACCCATGATCAGTTCAATGGCTAGTTGTGAGCATCTGCCTCTGAATATGTCAGACTCTTGAAGACCTAACAATTTCTTCTTATGATCCTTGTGAATCCTCAAGTCATAGGCATTGCTGTGGTTTGGCGCACAAAAAAAAGGTCTCAGAATACCTCCAATTCAGTCTACTTCTTTATTCACCAAGGAAGAAATCTCACTAATTTTAAGAGGTATTATATAGAATGATAAATTAAAAATTATAAACACAGTAAGAATCAAGAAATAGTATGCTTATTTGGCAGGAAATTATCAGTAGTAAAGTTATGGACAGGTTTATTTAAGTCATTAAGTATAAATTGGGCCCTGAAAATATTAAGCTAGTATTTGAAATCTATAAAAGCAAGATAGTAGGATGCATTCTGAACTATAGAATAATTCTCCACAGTAAACTGGATCCTTCATTGATATTGAATATTTTTCAAAATATAATCTTAGCTAAGTAAAGGAAAGTACTTCTTTTAATTATGATCTTCATAACAGAGGGTTTTTGTGTACAAAGCTTTTCAGTCATCTTCTTCCGTCTCTTGGTTTTCCTGCCTCAATCTAAAAAACAGCTTTCTGAATTGTATATAAACCCTTTTTGTCCTTGCAGAAACAACTTCCAATAGCACTTCTGTTTACTTTTTCAAGTCTCATAAGATGCCAAAGTTTCTGTCATTTTTGAAATTTCAAGAACTGCCCAAAATGCCCTTAAAATTACATGAAAATATTACTGTTTTTCCAAAACAAATCACAATAGCTATTAATAAGGTAATTTGTTGGTTAGTATAGTCTAACCTGGACTTTGTGACCACAAAAGTAAATAACAAGTCTAAAAGCCAATGACTAAGAGAAGGGAAAAATTAATCATGAGTACTAGAAAAATAGTTTCATTTATAAGATTCTAAACAGTATTTTTAAAGTTTACTTTACATTGGTTTATGACACATTTGAGATACTCTGAAAATCATTTAGACACTGATCTGTGCATACAGAACAATGTCCTTGTAATCAGTTGACTGCTATGTTTCCTTAAAAGAGCAATAGTATTTGAGTATTCCCTAAACACAAGGCCTAATAAATCACAGGGTTTTGGCCACTGGAGCAGAGTCAGACATAAGTTAGTTCTCATGGAATGGGCCTTCAATTCAATCAGAGAGTAGTTGATCTCTCCCACATTTGTGACACCATTGTATCAGCATATCATAAAGGCAGGATACTATTATAGTTTGAAAGTTCTGTAGCATGGTCAATAGTTCCTGACTCCTCTGGTCATATATACAATAGGTTGTAGTACAATGAACACTACTCATTGCAATGGGGATGAGGAGAAGAGTCTAGTTAGAAACTAGCTCATCTTCTCCTTGTTTAATCAGATAAATAGTCATTCTCTTTAGAGTTTAATATGAGTTTGTGGAAAGAAATCAATAGCCTTGGTAACAGCCTGTATTGTTTTAGGATTTCTATGGTGCCCCCTTTGGCTAAAAACTCAATTATTTAACCCATTTCTGCCACTAGAAGTTTCACGTCTTGATGAAAGATGTCTATTAGGGCATTTTCTCCCCAACTATTAGGTGACTCCATCTGACCTATATACTTTCAGAAGCTTCTACAACAGTAGATTTCAATCTACTATGATCCTTCAAAGAGCCCTAAGTATTAGTTGACCTTTCCCTTGTTCTCTTCTTTATCCCTCTTTACTTTCTTCCTCTTTCCTGTTTAATTCTCCAGCTGTAATGTCCTCCATGTTTCTCTATAGCTATATATTTGACTGCCCATTCTTTGTTAGGTTTTTTTCTCCTCTCTATCAAAGGCTTAAATGTTAACATCATATATAAGAGAATATATATCACATATGTATTATATGGTCTGTTTTACTTCACTCAGGATGATTTTTTTTTGGAAGATTCATCTATTTACTTGTGAAGACTGTTTTATTTTTATGGTTTAGTTTTGTTTTTACCATGTGAATAATATTCTATTGCACAAATGTACATTTTTCTTTATCCGTTTTTCAGGGGTCATCTAGGTTATTTCTAATTTCTGGCTACTATTAATAGAGCAGCAATGATGTGAATAATCAAGTGTCCCTGTTTAGTAACATATAGACTCCTTTGATTATATGGCCAAGAATGGTATAGTTGGATCTTGAGGTAGCTTTACTTCCAGCTTTCTGAGAAACTACTGTTGGATTCCTTAGTGGCTGTACAAACTTGCAATCCCACCTGCAGTGGAGGAGTGTTTCTTGTCCTCCATATTCTTGGTTAATTGGTCTGTCATTTGTTTTATTGATTTTAGCCATTCAGATGGGCACAGAGTAAAACCTCAAAGTATTTTTGACTTTGCATTTTAAGGATGAATCAGTATTTTTTTAACATTTCTTTAAGTGCTACTCAGTCATTTGTGTTTCTTCTTTTCATAAGTCATTGTTTAGATATGTAGCCCATTTGTAGATTAGTTATTTGTTTTGATTTCTTGCTATGCATTTTTTGAGGTCTTTATATATTTTGAATATTAACCCTCTATTGAGAGAAAAAAGAACAAAACAAAGAAGAAAGAAGTTTTTTCTCCTGTATCACGCAACTTTTCAAAAACGATGGTGTCTTTACCATTTCTGTTTCATAAGGTCTCACTTATTATTTTGTTGACCTTACAGCCTGTACAATTATTGCCATGTTAGAAAGTCTTTTTCTTTTCCTATGATTTCAAGATCATTGTCCACTCTCTCTTCTATAAAACTCAGGGTAACTGGACATATATTGAGACCCTTAGTCCACTCAAAGTTGAGTTTTGTGAAGTAATGAAAATAAAGATCTATTTGTTTTTTTCCTAGATATGGCCATCCAGTTTTAACAGCACCATTTGCTTAATATCCTATTTGGAAAAAATATGTATATGTGTATATGTGTGTTTCTCTGTGTGAATTAGGATGCTCATTGATTATGAGGGTCATAGGAAAACCTTAAGTTTCAATCTCTGTATTCTGTCTTCTTTCTATCTCTTTACATTGTCCTCCTCCTTGAAAGGACATTAGCCACTTTACATTAGAATATTTTCTCATAGGCACACTTTTATCCTGGTTATTTCTGTAAGGATAGTGTTTTTCTTTCTAATTGTTTTACATATATATATATATATATATATATATATATATATATACATATATATATATATATATATATATATATGTGTTTGTCACTGAATATAACATGGTAGCTAGCCCATAAGGTTTCAAATATTCTCTTGTCTCCTCCTCCCATCTTACTGAAGGAGTACTGGCATTATTGATGCATTTTACAACTTCTGGTTTATTAAGTGTTCTAAGGATCTTAACTCAAGTCAGCAAGCTCCTTGACATGCACTTCATACCGCGAGTCATCTCTCAAGTCCAGAATATTCTATTAAAACTGAACTTAAAATAAAGAACTCTCCTAATGATCAATGCATACAGAGATTTCTCAATCATCCTTAATTGCCTATCATCTCATGGTGAAAATAGCAAAGAAACAGCAAAACAAATAGAAGTCCTTACCTTCTCTACAAACAAAATAATGGCTTCCATCTGCCAGCGTCAAGCATATTGACTTGTTTTTGCAAGGCTCATTGAATAGATCACAGGGGTTGTAGTACTGACGGCAAAAACCCTAGTGTAGAAGAGCAGGTTCAGGGATATGAATTGCCCAGGGGTAGGAAGCTCAAGATAGAGAGTTATATTCATGCATGGACTAAAGACAATTTCATTTATTTATTTATTCATTGCTGTTTTTTTTTTCTATAAATTCAGATGGACATTCACAACTGCAATAAATTTTATAAAGAAAAAATAACAATGCACTTTATGCTTATTCCTTATTGCGTTGAAATATAATATCAGGCTATTTACATTAGAGCAGGATTAATAAACTGTAAATAATTGAATTTATTTTATATTTAATTTTCTCAAATCTTTTCATTTATATTTCCATAAGACTATCTGCTGTGATTAAATTAAAAATTTGGATGTCTTTTGTTAAACTTTTAGTGAAATCAGGCCGCTTAGACATATCAGACTTTAGGTATTGTACTGAATGACCATAAAGAAGATATCCACATTTTTTCTTTAATGAAAGCTTGCTTTACAGATATCAAAGTTTACAAGCCTGAGGTGATTTTTTAGTGAACCATCCTTAGAAATATATGGTTCTTTTAGTCAACAAGCCATTTGACAAAGTGGCCTTTGTATTAAGCATGTTTCTGACTTCAGTTTTGCATGCTTACTAGTTATGACATTTGAAATATTTTTTGATCTGTTAATATTTTCATGATAAAAACTTAAATAAGAACAAGAACAAGAAACATAAAAACACTTGGATTCAGTGTTGATGAAATATGATGCAATATAATTTAGTGCATAGTGCATTGTGGGTTTCAAAGACAATTTTAATGAATACCACTTCAATGAAAACAGGTTATGTTCATAAAGGTAAGAAACTTCCAAGAAAGAGGACATGCAAATGGATCTTTCATGCATGGACTTATTATCCATGTGAGTAACCAGCTGAATGCAACATAATGAAATCTGCACATAGAGAGAATAAATGCAAGAATATCCTTCAATTCCTTTAGTGGAAGTCTTGCCATCAATAAGCTCAGAGGAAAGACAACCTTTGAATCAATTTCTATACAAACCAGATTTCTACATCTAGGGTATATATATTAGTTAGCCATAGGCATTATCAAAACTAAATGACATTACAAAAAGTTCATATCGAGACAAATTATGCCTTAAGATAACATTATATAATCTTATAGTATTGAAACTCATTCATACGTTCCATGAAAGTCAATATTACCCTGTCAGCATATTAGTCCTTTTTTTTATAAATAAATCCTGAGTTTCAAGCAAAAAATCAGGGGCCTGGGACCAAGTCTGGAGCCAGCTCTCTGTGTGCTGTCTAGGGCTCTTCCATTTTTCCAAGTATAGAGATTTATTCTGTTTTAGAAACATGATGTCCTTTGCACTCTTTGCAGACCCTGGAAGATGAGCCCATTCCTGGAGCAACTAGTGGCCAGGTAGTCCCATCGTCTTGGACTTTGTGCATAAGGTGCTATATCACAGGGTTCCATACATACATGTATATACATATACACACATATATACACATATCTATGTGAATATATATACAAATATATACATATATATGTATGTATATATATGTATGTATACATATATGTATATATACATACATATATATACATATCTATGTGTATAAATGTGTAGGTATGTATGTGTATATATATGTATATGATATACATGTATTTGTATATGTGTGTGTGTCTATTTGAGATCAAGTACATCTAAATAATTTCATTTAAGAAATTATCTCCTAAGAAAACTGATATTCTGAGAGCATTGTGAAGATAAACCAACATCAGGTTTATAGGTATCAGTGTCATCACTGTCTTGGCATTTTCATTACTATCTATTGGCACATAATTTTAAAGAATGCATTATTAGTCTATTAGACTAAATGTACTATGAACCGTAATGATGATTAATAACTTTATTCTTAGTGGCAATTTAGAGTTGCATAGTTTATACTCTCAGTCTGTTGGTGCCTTTTAAAACTACTTTAAGATATGTAGAAGTTTCACCTTTGCAACCTACTTTGCACATGAGCTAATTGCAAGTGCCAAGGATAAACTTATTCATCTAGTATTATGTGTTTAGCAAACAAGGGTATGGACCCATATCTCTTTTGCCAAGATCCTGTAGCTCACAATTTTATTTATTTCATCTTTGAAATGTAAAACCAAATTGTTTAACAGTTTGTGAAAATATAAGCTGTTACCAAGTTCCAGTAAAATAGCTTCAGCACATTTAATGTGAAATATAGCTACCACTGTAATTATATCAAGTTAGTCAAATCATAGGAATAAATGAATATACTACTGAAACTTTATGAGGATAAAAGTTTAAACAAATAATTCTTTCTTAAATCGTACTCCTTCTACGTTATAATCACTAATGCTAAGGATGTAGTACAAATTGCTATAATTTAGTCCTGATTTTATTTTTCTGAGTACAGGGTTTCAATTTAATTATAAGTTTTCCCTGATGAACTAACAGTAGTCCAATATTTGGAATATGTGCTAAGGGTTTGTTTTCACTCTAAGAAACAGGTAGATCAAGGCTTCCTATGATTTTGCCTTTTAGATGCAGCACTTGGAAGAACAATTGGCTTTTGTTCTATTTCACTGGTGGAACTGATAAAGCCAAAGCTGAGTCTTGTGGAGATGGATGGATTCTGTACTGAAAAAAGTTCTAAGGGACAAAGTAACCACTAGTGAATAACAATAATTTCTGTGGGTTCATGTACATGGATGTGCATTTCTATATGTCAGAGAAACTAGTTGTTGTTGGATGGAGAAGTATATCTCTCATGAGAGATCCAGAATGACCTCAAGTTTTCACCATAAAATAAATGATTCATTACGATCTGACAAGACTTTACGACTCAACTCTAGAAACAGACTTTGATATTAAAAGAAAAACTATGAAACACTAGAGCATAATTTCTTTAGTTTACATTTCTAGCAGTGAACACTTGAAAATGAATTAGGTATACTTATTAAGTTGTTAAGTTGATATATTCTACCATAGTGAGAAAGATAAATCTGTTTGTGTAAACCTTAATGAGGTATACATAGGAAAATTTCAGATTGTGTTTGAGTATTTAGAGAACTAATGCAATGAATAAAATATAAATTATGTATTGTTCTTTAAAATTGAAATAAAACTATATTCATCAAGGATATTCCTTTTAAGAATCATTGTATGAAAGTTTTCAAATAATAACCATTCTATATGTTAATATAGAATTAGATGTGAATGATTTTAAGTAATTTTGTGTAATAAAAATATAGTCCATCTTGTCTACAAGATAACTAATATATATAGAAAAACAGAAAAATTAAAACAATTTTATGGTAACAGTATACTGTTTGGTAATGCAGACAATAGCATATTATTATTAGAGGCTGGAAGGTAAAGAAGTTAATAAAATGTTAGTCAAAGGGTTAAAACTTCCAATTATAAGGTATTAGGTCTAGGAGCTAACATTATGCATAATGAGTTACTATAATGAGTAACAAGATATATATGCTTGAGAATTGCTAATAAGGTAATTTTAGGCATTCTCCAGAAAACAAAAATTAGTTGTGTGAGCTAATGTTAATTAATCTTATTTAGTCATTTTGCAACCTTAATATATTACCATAAACATAGAAAATGTTTATTCATTAATTGGAATAATTAGTTCATTAACTAGTTCTTATAGCTATTATGTTATATGAAATGGAAAATCCAACTACGCCAGATAGGAACAAATAAAGACTAGGAGCAAATTAGTGGTATTGCTTTCATTGCACTATTTTAAAATTTGACCACATATCTGCAGGGATAAACATTTAATGATTTAATCTATTATTTTATCACTATAATCATAGTAACAAGCCACTCACCAAGTGAAATTGATTAAAAATGCACTATTAGTAGCTTTCTACTATAATTTTAATCCCCCAATCCCTCTTGGAAAAGACTGGGAAACCTTTATATTATTGAATATGATAAAATTTTAAATGTTAATTTTTAGAGAATGTTAGTACAAGAGCATGTCTGAAGAACACCACAGCTATGCTAAGATGTAAAAGCACTTCAAAATATTGATGAATGTGGAATTAAAAGTTGGAGATGGCCTGAAATTGATATTAAAAGATGCAGGGAATTAAGGAATGCTGAAAGTGGATGACATAGTCTTCTCCAGGAAAGATCACACTAATCTAATACCAATACCAATTCTAATACCAAGTGATCAGCCATAAAAACATACAGATGATTACCATGATACTCATTGAAAACATTATGTTTATGAATATTTATACATATATATATACATGTATATATATATGTATATACATATATACACAAATACACACACAGAGACACAGAAACACACACAGAGACACACATATATATGCATGTTGTAACAATTAGTGAAAAACAAGGCTATGCATATAAGAAAACAAAAGAGGTATGTGGAAGAGGTTTGGATAGAGGAAGGGGAAGCAGGATATTACGCAATTAAATTATAATCTCAAAATCAAAAGAAAAACTAAACAAGTTTGCATATGCCATAGGAGATAAGCAGCAGTCACATTTAAAACAAAACAAGACAGTAAAATTATTGCATCAAGACAAGATTGTGAAGAATTTAGAAAACAATATATATTGAATAGAAATTAATGAAATCTCCAGGGTTATCTCACTTTTTGCTAGGTTGTTGTTTCTCCTATTAATCAAAAAGTAACACAGTTATACTTTTATGGATCAGAGAAGGAAATAAAATTAAGAATAGCTAGAAGTTTTATTTAATCCCTGATAATAAATTATCAGTGTGATAAATATTATCAGATTATAAATTTCAGCAATTTACAATTTGAATTAAACTATAAATTTCACAATATAATTTCTCTAAAATTATCTGTTTTTCCGATTTTCTATATATATATATTTTCTGATATGTAAATATGCAACTGATCAATATCCTTTTACAAAGTGGATAATCTTAAACTAGTCTTTGGTTCAGCATCTTTGACAGAAAATATTAGTTTTTTTCAAGGTACAGGATATCCTTTATGTCACAGACAGGAACTAGCATGGCAGCCAGCAAAATCAGAAACGTATCTGATTAAACTTTCATTTGTGTCATATTAAAATATAAGTGAAACATCTGATGTAATAAATTGGTCCCTGAGGAAACTCCACATTTCAAGCATCTCTATCTTGGAAGAGAGTCAGTCGTATGTTACTCAGTGGACAGAACTGAAAATTTTTAAGAGCTCTTTAAACCCTTTTTTCTCCAACTAGATTTTGCTCATGATCTTTTATTACAGCAACAGTTGCTCTAACTAAGATAATGAACAAAAACAATTTCAGGAGGAATGGTTTTATTTGGCTTACAAATTAGTCTATCATTGAGGGACATCAGGGCAGGAACTCATGCAGGCACCTAAAGACGGTATCTGATACTGCCTTGCTATTTTATGGATTTCTCAGGTTGCTTTCTCACAATACAAACCCAGGACTAGCTCCCTAGCAGTGGCACTGGCCAAATTGATCTTGGCTCAACCATATCAATGATGAGATTCTATAACAATGAAGAAAATTCTCCACAAAGAGGCTTAGGGACCAATATAATAGAGGAAATTCCTTAATTTCTGTTTTCTGTTTTTAATTATCTCTCATTTGTATATAGTTAACTCAAATTAACCAACACATGATGGTACCTGTCTTAGTTACAGGTCTATTGCTTTAAAAGGACACCATGACCAAGGCAGCTCATATAAAAGAAGATATTTCATTAGAGGCTTACTTATGGTTTCAGAGGTTTAGTTCATTATCATCACAGAAGGAAAGATAGCAGCAGGGAACCCAGTAGCAGGCACGCATGGTAATGGAGAAGTAGCTAAGATCTGCATCCTCTTCCATGGACCCAGAAGGAGATACTGGACTTGTTGTAGTTTTTGAATCTTCAAAGCCCACCTCCAGTGGTAAGCTTTCTCCAACAAGGCCACACCTAGCAATCCTTCCAATCCTTCCAAATATACCCTCTGTGTGGCAACTAAGCATTCAAATATGGAGGCCGTTTTTACTTAAATGACCACAGTACAAAAACAAGCATAGAACACAGCTCTCCTAGTTAGTCGTATTAACTTGACACAGTCTAGGGTCATAAAAGAAGAAAGTCTCCACTGAGGACCTGTCTAAATCAGTTGGCCTTTGGATATGTCTGTGTACAGCTGTCTTGATTTTTTTAATTGAAAAAGAATGACTCAATTCAAAGTGGCGGGAACCATACCTATCCAATGCTACATAAGAAAGCTATCTAATTATGAGCTTGAGAGCAAATTAAAAATTGTGTCAGTTAACTGCTTTTCTCCATTATTTCTCCTCCCCCACCCCATGTCTTCCTGCTCTGATAGCCCTTAATGGTGGATTGTAAACCGGAATTGTAGGCCAAATAAACTTTTTCCCCTGCTGAATTTGGTCTGAGATTATTTTATCACAATGACAAAAAAGTAATCTATAGCAATAACTAAATTAAAAAGCTATAAGTTAATGTCTTTAATGTCTATTAAAAATCCTCAGCAAAGTATCAGTGGACTTAATCTAATAGGTCATTTAAAACATTGTTAATCTGAGTTCTTTAATTAAGTGGGAATATTATGGCCCTGACCACTACTACAAAATTTAATTACTACAGCTATTAATTGTGTACTATATATTCTAAAATACATATTAAACATTATTTTGAATATTTTCATAATAAATAAATGTAGGTAAAGACGTAACACAATTTAATCTCGTACGATTGATACATATTTTGCAATACTGCCTGTTAATTATTACTATATGTTGTCTACATACTGCTTAGTAAAATTTAGTCAATAAAAAGTAATAATAAATCCTACATCTCAAATTGTGATATTTTACTTTTTCTCTTGAAGATATATGTGCTTGTGTATGTATGTCTATGTCTGAATACACAGAAAATTGAAAATTTATCAGATTTCCCTACCTAGATATTACTTATGTTTCCAAGTTTTACTGAAAAGGAATGTTTTGTGAGAGTCAATATGAGTCTTCTTAAAAAAAATAGTTTCTTTCAGATGCAAACAAATGTGCAATTGAACCTGTTTGCAGCTTAACATTTATATAATTATATGTATATCTGCAAAATACTCACACAGAATGCATTAAAATTATTCGTGAAAGCAGATATGTAATCTTTCAAGTGCAATTTAAATTACATAAAATTTCACATGCTATTATTTTCTTTCAAGTTCCTTTCAAGTAGGAGGCACGGTTTCACAATAAATAAACAAGATACAGAGTGTTGCTTAATGCATAGAAAGCACTGGAACTTAAATTTCTGAACATTTTACAAAATAATTTATAAATCTGCACTATATCAGGAGTTTTATTAGAAGAACCACTTCCAATGTAAGCTCTAACATCAAGCTTTAAATTACAAAAGAAAATTAGAGGTGCCTATAAAAACCCAAACAGCTTTATATATTTAGAAATATATTAGAATTAACTAAGAAATCATTTATTTTTTGTGTTCTGATATACTAAGTGCTGAGTTTATTGCAAACACCTTTGAGGTAATATGTATCAGAAATATGTACTCCAATTCTTCATAGGCTCTTGGCTATAATCATGTAATACAAGTGGTCATAAAATTTTGCATAATTTTGGTTAGCTAAGATCATATTATTGGAAAGTAAGTCACACAGGAAGAATCTACCATGCTTTTTATTGTGTACAATCTCATTAGTTCTTTGAGGATTTCTTATAACATGGTCATAATCACTCTCCTTTTCCCATAGGCATATGCCTTGATAACCTTCCCTACTTGTAATATACTTTATCTTTCCTCTCCCTTTTAAAATCTTATCTCTTCCATGACTTATACCACTCATATACTTGGATGTGAAAAGTGGATTATGGTAAACTTACCATGAGTTACACTCTGAGATAAAACAGACTTTCCTTTTTCAAACATGTTTCAGTTACTAATAAGTCTGTGTCTATGGGTAGAATTTCAGCTTTCCTCTGTATTTGTACCTTGTCTTGCTTTAACGTGGACAGCTCTTATGCCTAAGTCACAGTTGTGGACAATGTGTGCAGTTGTCCTGATTTATGCAGAAGATATCTTCTTGCAGACACCACATACTTATTTTTTCCTATACTTTTCTACCCCCTTCCTCTGTAATTATCTTGACTCTTAGGAAAAGTACTATTGGATATATTCTTTATATGTTAACTCTACTGCTTATTCTCTGTACCTTGGACAAGTGTGGCTTTCTGTGTTAATTGCCATCTATTTCAAATGGAAGCTTCTAGGAGGAGGGTTTAAAATGTATTAATAACTTCACAGAATCTACTGAGAATGAAACATTATCTTAAAGATGACCACACAAATCTAAAGCTCAGACAGATAGAGAACTTAGTTGTTGCTGTGACTCATGTGGACTCTTTAGTAAGCACAGCTGCACTGCTCCTGATGTAGGTATCGTGGGGACAAAAATGGGGAAATATTTCCACATTCTTTCTTACAAGGGGTTCCAAAGTAGTATAGATAGTTTAGGAACCAGATACAATGCACATTTAATTTCTTACCTCGAAAACTGCATTTTGTTTCTCATTTGCTGCTGTAAGGTATTTCAACTCTATCAGGTTTGTCTGGGAAGTGGGATTAATATGTTTGCTCACCAATGATGATTGTGTGCTGAACCAACTGCATCATGTAATTATGCCAATTGCCTTGGCATTATTGGAATTAAATCCTAAGAATACTATACTAAAGGAGGTTCATTACAATATACTCAGAATGCTATAAAAGCTTCAATGTCCCATTCAAATTTAAGAAAAAACAGTGTACCTTATATCTCTCTTCAGTAAAATGCAAGAAAGATCATTGTGTCTCTAATCGATTATTAACAGAACTATGACAGTTTGGCAGTTAGGAATTAAGTCCCAGAAGCATAGGTTTGATATCAGGTTTCAATAGACTTGTAGTATACATAATGAACCTTTAGCTGCTGCTAAAATTCCTTCTCTGGGAGAGACTTAAACAATGTCTACTTCTCCTCATGAAGAATAACAATGGTATGAATCCACTGATTTCCATCTGGGTAACTCTTGAGTTTATTGTACTTCCTCACCTAGCAATGGCTGAGAGGTTATAGGAAAGATAAGAAATTGGCTTAACACAGTCACGCTGGAAGTGCTGCAGAGTGCAGGGATGATAGCTTCCCCTTGGTTGCATATCTGCTATCCTCCTCCTCCTCCACTCATCAGTCCCACCTATTAGCTCTAGTTTCTATCACAGGATCACAACAAATTGGGATATGATGGCTTATAGGTAGTTGGGAGGGGTGGCTAGATACCTGATGAAGGATCCATGACGCACTCTGTGCCCTCCTTTTATGAGTGAAGGTAATTATTGAAGAAGTCCATCTGCTGTGCTGTTGTAATATTCTTTGAGCAGTTGCAGCAAAACGTCTGAAGATAATAGCAGTTTGTCTTGGAGGACAATTATCTAGAACACAGGCATTTGTGATACCAGTGATAGAAAATGGCTATATGAAGTTATGGTAACTCCAGCACTGGCGGAGGGTGATATAGATCTGTGGAATTAGAGCAAGGATAAATTTCAGGTGCCATGTGATAAATATGATTTAAAATTACTAATAGATGAGAAAATGCACTTTATCATTTCTGGCTTCAACTCCAGCTACAGAGTATGACTACATGGCTTCTCTTACTCATGTGCCACATAAAGTTAGCTACACGGCAGATATCCCTCAACAACCATAAAGCAGCATCATTCTCAACAATTAGGAAACCAGTAAATATGGTTCTGTCTCCTTGCTGTTCAGCTTAGAACTGAAGTTCTTATTTCTCCAGAGTTTGGTATCTGACAACTCTGAAAACGTACCCTCAACTTGACAGAAATGCTATATTCAATATCATTGATCGTTTTGTTAAGATTGTTTGATTACTGGTAAATGTAGACAAATGAAGGGTGTGGTGGCAAGAATAGCAGACATAGACTCATATTTGAATACTTAGAGAGTGACATTAAGAGGCTTAGGGCCTGTTGGAGTAGGTGTGGTCTTTTTGGAGGAAGTGTGTCACTGAGCATGTGCTTTGTGGTTCAAAATGTTCAAGCTACATCCAGTGGCAATCTCTCCTCCTACTTTATGTATGCTTCCTGCCATGACAATAATGACCTAAACCTCTGAAAAATAATTTAGAACCAATTAAATGTTATTTTTTAATAAAAATTGCTATGGTCAGAGACCGAATAGATATTGTGGGTGGATAGGGGGAGGGAGGACAGTGACATTTTAAACAACAGGTTTTGAAATATAAGTGATAAATAAAAACACTATACAGTTATCAAGAGTGTTCTGCAATAAACTTGCAGGATGCCAATCTCCATGTCATATTTAGAATTCTAGTGACTTCAACCTCTAATTAAGTCACCATGAATAAGTACCAAATGCCATTATTCAGCTCCAAGGAATGTACATATCCAACGGCTCAAAATATGTGTTGTACAGGGATTTATAATTTGCAATGGTGAAAGATGAAAAATAAGGAATATACATTGAGAGTGCAGATTACCTACCACATTTACAATAATTTAAATAAGTGATGTATCATTATGATTTAGAAATATAATCAATAAGTCTACCATATATAATATATAAAATATGTAAACACTTTTATTCCAACTAAGTTGGCATTTCATATACATATCTGTGTGTATGTGTGTATATATATATGTGTGTGTGTGTGTGTTTCGTGTGTGTGTGTATATAAATATTTCTAGTCATGCGAAGATAGTAAGAAGTATGATGGGAAATTTGGATCAGGTATTCTGGATTCAAATTTTGTGTATTATATTTTATCTGAATTAATCTGAAACATTTCCTACAGAGTCCTTATAAATAAGAACACTAAATAAAATATCTTTCTCACATAAGCCAATACTTATAAAATATCTGGGCTTGACTAAAGAAATTATTATCTTTTGCTGCCTTAAAAATGGGTTAGTGGAATGTTGAGATTTTAACACTTTATAAAATATGACAGTAACTTTATTTTATGCAATAATTTTAGCATAGGTCTAGTTTCAAAACTCCTTTGGATAATGTTGAAACCTGTTTTTTTTGCTCTGCATCAAAGATTAGCAGCCCAAATTTCTACACTATTCTCTGCTTAGTTTCATCGCTTATCTGTAGATATCTGTCTAGCATTGTGTTTGACCATAAAATAAACTAAGCTGCCAATTCTTTCCTTTTCTTTTTCCTCTTATTGGATATTTTCTGTATTTACATTTCAAATGTTAACTTTCCAGGTTTGCCCTCCTGAAATCCCCTGTCCAAATCCCCCCTTCAGCTGCCTCTATGAGGGTGTTCCCTCCACTTCCTGCCCTGGCATTCCCCTACACTGGGGCTTGGAACCCCCACAGTACCAAGGGCCGCTCCTCCCACTGATGTCCAATAAGGCCATCCTCTGCCACATACGCGGATGCTGCCTGAACCATGGATTCTTCCATGTGTATTCTTTGGTCCAGTCCAGGGGAGCTGGGGGGGGGTGTCTGGCCGCTTTACACTGTTGCTTTCCCCACGGGGCTGCAAAACCCCTCAGCTCCTTCAGTCCCTTCTCCAACTCCTCCATCAGGGACTCTGCGCTCAGTCCAATAGTTAGCTGTGAGCATCCACCTCTGTATTTGTCAGGTTCTAGCAGAGCCTCTCAGAAGACAGCCAGGCTCCTGTCAGCAAGCATGTCCCAGCTTCTGCAATAGCTTTGGGATCTGTTCATATTCCTTCACTATCTACATGGAGACTGCTTTGTCCTTTTAGCATGATTCACTGGAAATTTGAGGAGTACACAATTTCAGTTCTCAAGGAATCTCTGCATAGCATCTCCAGGATCGGGCAAAAGCACCACAATCATCATCCAGTAAGTGACTTCTTGAGTTAGCTGGGTATCAGTAAGAAACAGGTGATAAGCATATGCCCACCATCTTCTCTGGTGCTTGTCTTTGCAAGGTAACAGTGGCACTGCTGAACTGCAGGGAAGCCCATCTTCTCTGTCAATTGTCTCTGAAATAGTCTTAGTACAGATCTCAGGGCTTCCTATGCATATTCTCACATCAGTTGCTTCTCAATACAATTGGCCTGCAATAGTAAAGGATTGTTTTTGTTTCTCATTGTCATCGTTCTAAAGAGTATTTTTTCTCAATTCTGTGTCATTATACTTGACATTTATGAAGTGAAGTTTCTTTGGTTTAATTCCTATTTCAGTCAAATCTTCATATATACTTTGCATATATTACCAATAAAACTGTAAACTGACTTGATCATAACTACTTTGGTTTTTTTTTTCTGCTCAATGTGAAATTACACAATATAGTAATATAGATAGTTGCTATGTTGTAGTCTTAAAATTATAAAAACACTATATAATTAGCTCCATTTAAATTACTTCTAATCACATGAGCAATGTGGAATACTTATTGAAGAAAACTCTGCTTTTCTCAAACACGCTCAAAATGTCTTTATAGGTAAGAGATATGGCTGTTCTGTAAAGATTTTGTAGAATAACATTATTGTGTGTGTCATGGGGGGGCTTCCTTCATTTTTCCCTTGCAATGTAAGATCAAGTCAATGCCAAACCTAGTCACAAGTTTGTATTGTGACAAGGTTTATATTAGTCAAAATATAAACTTCCCTCACTAGGAACAATAGGCCATATCTTGACAAACTTGATAATGAAGCCTGGAAAAATTGACCAAATCTAGTTGCCAAAAGATCATTTTGATCTCCAAGCTTGATTTTAAGTAAGTAAAACCAAATTACTCTTTAGTGTTTTGTTTGGCATGCCAGATATGCATATGGCTACAATCAATACAAAGCTGTTCACATTGCTCCAGAAAACTGAAGTGACTCCAGTCTGCAGTAATGCATTTTAGGGCTTAATTTTTTTTCTCAGCAAAGAAAAAGAAATTGAATAAAGCAAAATACAGATGATAGCTGTATTTATATCTATATTACATCTGGTATTAAAATGGAAAATAATTAGGAGTTGGTTTAAATTACTCCAAGGTAGTTAAATTTACAGATAGTAACACTGAGGTGCAAGCTTCCTTATCTACTTCTCTCAAGCATTTGCCTAGGCTCTTATATAACTATCTGACAAATCAATCAGCATGATATCGCATCCTTACTGTGGGGCTGTGGGGTAGGCTGTGGGAAGCAGCTGGGAGCCTGGTCCCTAATTGGATTGCAGGCATTTGGCTCTGCTCTTGGTCCCTGGTTCCTTTCACTCAGCTTCAACCCTCTACAGCCCCTCCCACAGAGGGGTCTACGGCCATCAGTTACAAGGAACAGTGCCTCAGGCTCCCCACATGTAGATGAGGTATCTCCAAGCTCTCAGACCAAGCCCATAGGCATTATCTGCTGCCAGATTCTGACCCACCCTGAAACTGTATAAAAGAGCTCTATTCTGGAGAAATAAATGTGTGGGAGAATGATCCCAGTGTTCAAGAGTTTCTGTCACAAGAGCTGTAACACTTGGGAAGAGATCTGCTCTCCCACAGTGCCTTCAGGACCCTCCCCTCCTTGCCAGCTAGCTGGCTTCTCACCAACATAGCCCTGGCAGGGCCCAGCGCAAAGGGACAGTTGCAGCCAGTGGAGACTGGAGCAGAAGCAGCAACAGAGGCGACTCCCCCTCTCTGCTCGTACTCTGGCCCCTTGGCCCAGACCCCTGTGCCAGGCGAGGCCGGAGATCATCATGGGACACCCTCAGGAACAGGGACCCATATCTTACCTTATCCTATTTCCTTAGTAATTCATTCAGTATATGACTGATAAGCTATCTTTAATAACGAGTGAAATATATTTACCTTTTGCTTATTTTTTCTTTTAATAAAATTTACTGTTGAATCCATGTTGTCACACTAGCTATTGCAACCAGAAAATATGCTAATATCATTGGGAATAATTGCAGTTACACTACCAGGCAATATGCTAATTTTACTTGAAATAGACAAATTCTCTAGTTTTATGACATGCTATTTACTCTTTTTCTAATTTTATCCACCCTATAAAGCTGTCATAAATAGAAAGTACAAAAATAGGAAATTTTTACGGGCTTCTTTTTATGCTTCATTGTTTTCCTTATTTTATTCATAAATCAATACATTTTAGACCTGGTTTAATATTTTGTTGTATTTATTTGTATCCTCTTAAGCTCTGAGAAACAACGCAACTTAATTTTTCCATAGCAGTTTTTCAAATTTCAGAGTGTATGTTCATAGCACATATGTGTAAAGGATTATGGTTGCTATTACACACTGGGAAAAACATTCCTCTGTCTGTTTTACCTATTTAATCTTATACCAGCTCCCCACACGAGAGGTGAATGTAAATTAATGTCTGATGCATATTTTAATACTCTACTATGTTTCAACTTTGGATGTATATTTAAACACTGTATTATATTATTTAAAGTGCTGAAGCTCAGACTGTACCCTAAAACAAATAAAATCTGGATACTTTAGGGCAGAATCAAAATTTTGGCATTTTACTTTATAGGTGATTCTAAAAGATAGCTGAGTGTATTCACATTCCTGCAGTGTATGTTAAGGAAAGCTAAACTCAATAGAATGGAAATGGCTTGAGCATTGTTGTCTTTGGGTCAGAGCTATGATGTTCATTGAGACCTTGTGGGAAATGTTATTTCTCATTAGTGAGTCAAGCTTCATCTCATTTGATGTCATACACTACCAGTATAAAGCTCAGAGAGCTCATTTCAATTACTACTGTGAATTTGTTGGTACACTCAGTACACAGGACATGGTAAAGCCAATGAATTTCCAACTCTAGGGGTTCAATGTACCTGTGTACTCTTGTTTTGTGTGGTTATATCATTTTGCTACAAATTAAGCAGATTTTATAATATTTCATTGCAATTAAAGTTTAAATTCATATTCATAAATGTTATGTTCATTTGTATAATATATGTGAATAAATTCATGAAAAATATAAACAAAATATTTAAAGCTATGATGTGACTTGTATTTGCTGCATTATTATTTGTTTCATTTTATGGGTTGAATCACGTAAATGTGTATTGATGAAAGAGTATTTGAATAGTTCAACTAATGTAGCCAAAGTATTTTAGCAAAACAATAGATTAAACTCTATACATAGCTATAGTGTTCATTTGTTTTTTTTTATTTTTTTTGTTTTTTGTTTTTTGGCAGAATGAATGTGAGACTAGAGTCAATGCAACCTAAAGAAATAAAAAACACAGACATGTCATCAAAAGCAATTGTAAATTCTTTCACATAAAAATATTTGAGTCTATATTTGTGTTATTTTAAAGTCATATTAAGAAATGATAATCACTAATTTCAATTTATCTAATGAGGAATACTTCCAAGACAAAGTAAGAGTTGCTGAAAAAAATCTGATAATGCAAATATCTAAAACTTAAAACAAACAAACAAAATACCAACTAACCCATTATCCCAAGTGGATCATAGATATAAATCTAAAATGTCAAACTCTGGGATTACTAGGAGAGAGGTCAAATTTATTCAAGAAAATACTGAAGGCAAAAGAACAATCACTCAATTCAAAAATGGACAGTACATGGAACTTATATTTGTATAAATGAGACATATAAGTGGCAGACTTCAGAGTAACAGCCAGGTTCAAATATTCTCGGGAATTTTAAATAAGACAACATACGATAGCATATGCAGAAAAACTAAGTTTCAAATATCCCAGTGATCAATGGTGTTGAACATCAAGGTAACTGGAACACGCTTTTATAAGTTGTAGGTATCTAATGCCACATTTATAGAAAACAAAAACAAAAAACATCGGACTGTTTCTTGCAAACCTAAATACAGATATAACAGAAGTCCAGAAATCATTTTGTATAGGTGGTCCATGAGCTGCAAACATATGTCCATAGGAAAATCTGAAAGTAGATCTTTATAGTGTCAGTTCAAACATGGTTATAATCAAGAATCAACAGGTATTACTACTACTGCTACTACCATTATTATTATTATTATTATTATTATTATTATTATTATATTCTTCTATCATACATTACATTCTAGTTACAGGCTATCCTCCATTTACCGCACTCAACCCTCTCCACAACCTTTGTCTCACTCATATCCACCCCTCTATTTCCTTTCAAGAGAGAGCAAGACTCCTAGGCATATCAAACAAACATGTCATAAAAAGTTACAAGGAGACCAGGCACCTACCCTCATATCAAGGTTGTGTGAGGCGTCTCAGTAGGATGAAGAGGATCCCAAGATCAGGCGAAAGAGTCAGAGACACACCTGCCCCCCATCCTCAGGCAGTCCTAGGAGTCCAACAAAAACATCAAACTACACAACTATAACATATATGCAAAGGACGGAGTTGAAACTTATACAGGGTACAAGCTTGTCCCTTCAGTCTCTGCAAAACCCATGAGCCCTGTGTACCCGATGCTGTACCCTTCTTGACCCCTCTGACTCCTACATTTCTTTTCCCTTTCCTTCTGAGGCTGAGGGAGGAGGGGGTGTTCCTGGCTTCACCTCTATAGAGGATGTCAAGCTTCTAGATCCTGCTCATTCAGAAAGTTTCAGCCATGGGCTCCCTCTAGTGGTGTGGGCCTTGAATCAGTCATTAGTTGGTCAATCCCACCAGTTTTGTACAATCTTGCAGCACATCTTGCAGCTCGAACAATACTGTCAGTCAAAGGTATGGTGGCAAGGTTATGTCCTACGTAAGGACACATAAAGAGCTGACTAACAGACTTCTTAATTTGTTGATTTTTTTTATATCATCTAGCTTATCATTTTGGAGGCTGATAGATATAGGGCATACATCTGAAATATGTACAAATATGTAGAAAAGATGTAAAATCACTTGATATATCAATATAGCTAAGAAAACTTTGTATTACAATATGCTCACAGACAACAGAGAACATGGAGATTTCTTTATATTATCCACTCAAATTATACATTTTAGAGACATTACTATCAGCCTAAAATACATCAATATATAATATGAAAATGTATGTCGTATTATATTCACAAATATATATTTAGAAAAATATCCATTCATTGTTCTGATGAACAATATGGATTTGACAGCTAAAATATTTACCTAAGTAAAATTTTATTAAAAGGTGACTTTAAACAAATACAAACTGTTACTCAGAGATACATTAATAAATGTTACTGACTTACTTCCATGATCAATGTCAGAACAGACTGAAAGAGCTAACATAATAAAGGCAAACGCAAAGGTTTTCACATTAAAATTCTCTCAAGACTCCCTAGCAGAGAGAAAAGCAAAGCATTTAGAACTTATTTCATCACTAAGTTGTTTAAAAGTGGCAGGTAATCATTGAAAATTATGGGTGGTCTTAAAAATTCTAGAAGACATCCTGAATTCTATATATCTTTAGTTAATGGTGTCTCATTGCAAGAGAGACACCTCTCTATATATATTTTCACATTGTGATACATGAAGTACAAATAAAAGCATTATATCATCTGTGTATAATTGCAATAAATGTCAAATTAAATGCTTCTGTGAAACTTTGTTTATGTGATGTTTATGTGTGTGTTTTGAAAACTGAACGTATTGATGTTTTGTGATTTTTTTTACTTGAAATTCATTCAAAACAATCAAACAATATCAATTTGACACCTGGAAGGCAGGTGCTAATGAACTAGGAAGGGCAATAAGTACTTTGTGTACATTTAGGTTCTGGCACAGTTCACAAAGTTCTTGTAATAATAAATGCAAAATTTTTTGTTTCATATATATATATATATATGTGAATATATATTATAATTAAAGCAATTGTATATTTATACTACATGTATATATAGTATATATGTGAGACATATATATAACACAATTTAAGCAATTGTGTACACATTCAGACACACACACATACACACACACACACATACAAAGCAATTGCTTGCTTTATGAGGTCTTTTTCTTTTAATTTTGTGCTTTCTCTTTAAGGAAAGAAATGAAGATAGTCAAAAAGCTACTCAGAGGTATGAGGCAACAGATGCCTCTTATATTTGATTTTATTGTCTTTTTAAAGAATGCATTATTAACTTTTATTAATCACCATTTAAGAAAGAGAACCTAGACATTTTAGGGCAGAACATTATCATTTTACACTTTTTCCTGCTGCATTTTCTTATAAATGGTTATATTTTTTTCTCTAGCAAATCCTTTCATTCCAATTTTTAAGTGTTGTGGTTGTCACGGTAATAGTTATTGCCCTCATAAGCAACATCAAATCTGGAGCCAACAAAGATGGATGGTTTTCAATTCATTTCTAATGAACCATTTCTGAAACTGTCTGGGTCATTTTTGTTGTTGTTTATATGATTGATTTTTTTCATTTTGCTTAAAGTTAACAATTTTAGGACCTTTCATAAACACATGCAATCTTTTTAAGCCAAAATTAAAAAACATTCCACCAAAATATTTTCTTTTATGAGATACCAGTAACAAATTTACTGCATTTTTTAAATTTTAAATCTGCCAACAATACCTTTATCTTGTAGTTACTCTACGATACTACACAAAATGAGGTGGTTTAATATTGGTGTTTGTACATGTCTAAATGATAAAATAATACTTTAATATGTTTGTATATATTTTAGTTTAGAATCTAAGATATTTAATGTATGTTTGCAAAAAAATAAAGTTTGGAGCTACTATGGTATAGGAAATATTTGTTTTTCCACTCAGAATGTATCACAGAATTTTGTGGTGCCCTTCCAAAATGATCCTAAAGTCTTACTCTGCAATATCTCAAAATCTGACCATGATCAGAATAGAAAAATATAACACATATTGATTGAAACAGAGTTAAAACTAGTAAGTTCTATTTTTTTTGTCCAGAAGATGATTGAGGTTATAAGTAGCAACTGTTGTGTGAGTAACTAGAATACAGCATAGACACTCCAGACAGAAAGGTAGTGATAAAGAGATTGAATCATTACCTTCCTGACTTAATCAATAAGCACTGTATTCACACATTATAATACTACATTACCTTCTGTCAATAAGTATAATTATTAAGCTAATCAAAATATTTGTATGTTTAAGGAGATAGATATTAATCATCTTGACTTGGTCATGAACCATTGATTACAAGTATAAATTATCAAACTATGATTTCATAAAATCAAATAATTAAAATAACACCTAATAAAATACTTTTAAGACAAAAGCTTTCTATTTAAAATGCCAAGTATTTTTAAAAATGTATCTCTTTTGTTCCCCTGTACAGCATTTCACTCAGACACAACCAGCAGACTATATGCTGCTCAAAGCACAGCACAAGAAAGGATCCAGAGGATACAGGAGGATGAAACTGTTTTTAGGTTTCTGTATGCAATCTGAAATATCCTAAGCTAGATCCACTCCAGCAAACAGGCCAGGGGACCCATGAAAGAAAGCTACAGTAGCTGTCTTAGTGGAGTTCCCTAGGCAAATCAGGAGGAATAAAACAAGCAATCAAACAATATCTTTCAAAACAAAACAAAAACAGAAGAACAAAATTCTATAACCAGTATAGAAGCTTTGAAAAGGAAGGTCTTCCAACAAAACAAGCTGATTAACATTGAATTTCAGGTTGGAGTGTACCATCTTAAGCAAAGCAAAACAAAACAACAACAGCAACATACGAACAAACTAACACAAAATAACAAACACATACTTTTTAAAAATTGTATCAGCTACAATCTTTGTACAGGCTACCATGGTAACTGCACACATTTACAGCTTGTCTGGTTATTGCATTGGTGGCACATTTTGCGTGAGGTCTTGACTTTGAACAAGTTAAGTCGAAACCAAAAGGGAAGACCAGCAATTGGGAAAAAGGAAAAATGGCAGGTGGCTCAGCAATTGGCTCCGTGGCCTCTTTCACAGCCCCTTTCATGTGTAGCCAGAACATGGAAAAGAGAGAAGAGTAGGGAAGAAAACCCAGGCTGATTCTGAGAAGCAGTGGGTAAGAGGCAAGTTCAAGTATTTCTTCCAGCACAGCCTGAGTCCACACTGAAGACACTCAGCAGAGTTGGAAGAGGTGACAGGAACTTAAATGTAGTGCACGTCTTATCCAGTCTCCTGTGTTTTTTCCAACCCAGGCTTGCCTGTGTGACTACAGTCTCCATGGTGACTAAAGTTCCAAGTCAAGTTTTTGGAATTCACCACCCCCACCTCCATCCCTACCCCTGGATTCTAAGGAGCCTAGTAACACTAGACACCTTGAGATCATCTGTAGGGGCAGTAGGAGTCCTGTGATACATGGGGTAAAATCCTTTTTCCTGTGGGAGTCTGCATTACCTGGAGTCTGGAATGAATTATGATGATTATTCCTCCAGCCAGCCAGTCCCTGCTGGAAGCTAGAGACAGAACCTCTTCCCTCCTGGAGAGTCCGAGAGAAAAGCTACTTCAGCTTGGCGTCTGTTATAGGCTGTGCAGATATATCTCTGTAGTTAACTATGACAGGATAGTATTCTGCATCCATAGATGTCTCTGTATTTCTTAGAAGAATAGCCGGTTTGACGATCTCAGAGTTAGTCACCATCTAATGAGATTCTTTTCCTGAAGATCATTTAGATCTGGATGATTTCTTCATTCTCAAAGCAACTATCTCTGCAGACTGTTTCATAGAATCCTCAGAGACCAGACTGCTGCTGACCCTCCACAGTAGTATGGTAGCTGATCCTTTTTGGAGGTCTGTCCAATAGGACTCCATCAAAGCCAGCGTAGACCTTGTCCTTCAGCAGTGCTCCACCCCTGACCCAAAGCTGATGAATTTGAGCTCGAAGCAGTTCATTTTGCTATTTAAAAGAAAAAAAATATCAAAAGTTTAATCAAATTAAAGTGAATTTATTTTGGTGGGTTGTAATGCCTGATATATGGGGAAATCTGAATCCAGTAAGAGATGAAAGCAGCTGTCTGAAAACAAAGACAGAAAGTGGTGAGATGAGTTTGAAGCCAGTGAAGCCATAGGCTGTGCCTGAAGCAGTGCAGAGTGTTGAAACTAAGAGGCCAAGAACACAGCAACAGTCTTCAGGAAACTATCATGGTGCCTGATTAAATGCCTCTTCTTCCTTATTATTTTTAACCCAGCCTTACTGAATTTGGAAAATACATATTTTATTTTCAATTACCTAACATAAAACATGTGCACATAGTATCGTAGATGACATACCATACAAGACAGCATTGCCTACCTTCTTGCTCCGTTTAGCATTGAGTATTGAAATTAAATGGGAAGGCATATTTATAAAGTTGTAATTGGTCTTGGAAATTCCTCAAGAGAAGAAACTATGTTTATCTTTGAGCAACTTTCTTCTATGATACTGAAACCACAAGAGGTTCTAGCCTTTCCACTGAGAAAAAGATAATTATTTAATCATCCTCATCATCTTTATAAATGTAACAGTGTTTGGCAGCTCTTTTATTTTGGAGCTTGAAAGATACCATTTCATGTCTTCATGTGGTGCCAAGTTTCTCTTGAAAAGGATGCTGTTATTTTCATGAGTTTGTTTTTATAAGAAATAGGTCGCTTCTGTATTACAGCATTCAGTGTTCTTTTCTGTATGGCTACACATTTAACTATGGTCTAGTAAAGGTAATTAAATTCTCCTCATGAATAATTAGGGTACAAATATCTTCTGCTCCTGGAGTTCTAAAGCATTCTTGATATTTGAAAAATCTTCTAATATTTGACAAAATATACTTTATTATTTTAGACTTGTTCCTGCTCTAATTCCTCTCGATCTGTTATCCCAAGTTTTATCATCAAGCACACATCTTGATGTTTGGGTTATTCTCATATTTTTCTAAACTATTGATTGAACATGATGTTCCAAGAGCTTTTTCTTCATTCTCTGAAATGTTAATTTTTTCACACTTATGACTAAATCCATCAAGGAGTTTTTAAACTGGCCTTTCGGGTTCTATATTTTCATAATAACTATTGGTCATTTAAAATTTTTCTATTTTAATTCCTCATGAATCTGTGTAGTCTCCTTTTTCATTCAAGAATGTTATTGAGTTATATTAGGCATTTCATCTATATCAATAACTTTAAGGTTCTCTAGTACGGATTTATAAATACCAGGTTCAGGAATACCATGTGTATTCATGTTTTTTTTTTTATTTCTATAATGATATTTGTCCATTTCCTATCATAGACCACTATATTTTTTCATGATAATGACCCTGGCATGCTGCCCAATTTTTGGCTAAATTTATTCCAATGTTTGTACAATATTTTATGTGGTCTGTCATAGTTGAGTCTGCATATTGCTGGAAACAGGGAAGGGATTGTATCTTTCTTATTTGGGATGTACTTTCGGTAAAGGACATCAATTAGTAGCATCCCTCTGATGGCTCAAGCAGTTTTGGTGCTGAGAGCAGAGTATGTAACTCATATTCTTTGTGCTTGTTCCTCTAGACATTTCAGTGTTCTGCTTTGTGAGTTTAGGAATGAGATGGGGTAACCTTAAATTGCTGTTATTATTCATTATAGGGCTGTCTTCCACAGGGTTTCTATTGCTGTGATAAAAATCATTACCCAAAACAGCTTAGCGAAGAAAGATTTATTTCTGCTTACAATTTTGAGGTCACACCACATTGCTGAATAAATCATTGCAGAAAACTGGAGGCATGACCAGAAGCAGAAGCCATGGGTAAGTGTTGTGTATGGGCTTGCTCTCACATGGTTTGCTCGCCTGATTTCTTATATTCCTAAGACCATCTGCTCAACGTTGGCACCACCTACAACAGGCTGGACCCTCCTACAGTAACACTAACTAAGAAAATACAGTAGACACTTTTATTTGGTGGCTGCAGATCTTAGGAGACACTTCTTTTAGGTGTAACATTCTTTCTCCAAGAAACTCAAACTTTAGTCAAGTTGACAATAATTTAGTCAGGACAATAATATGTGATCTGAATCAGAGCAACAGAACAAGAATACTAATTAAGTGAGTATATTTAGAAAAAATAACTACAATTATACTTTGTATAAGTCACAGTTTTCTAGAGAAAAAAAAGCAGAATTGATATGTATCAATAGGATTTATTAGCTTGATTTATATAGAGTACTCTAAATTGTTCAGGAAGTTCCTTTTCTTTATCTTTTTGATCTGGGTTATCACACTCATTTAATGTGGATTTCGAACTTCAAATAATGTGATCAAGAAAATACCTCACAATATTTCCCACAACTCTTTATTTGATTGGCTACAGATTTAGTCATAACACAATCAAGATTTACTATTACATCTGAATTAGCAAATAATATAACCCAGTAGTAAAAATCCCTGAAGAGTCTACCTCAAACATTTAGGTCTTACTGTTTTAGCAAAGACACAGTATACAGAATCAGCACACAAAAAGTTGGGTTTCACTCCTCCAATAATGAACACTGATTGAAAAATCAGGAAGGCAATCTCATTTACAAAAACTTCAGAAAATATACAAAACTATACTTAAACAATAAGCAAGAGACTTCTTCAGTATAATCCAAAGATGAACACACAGGAGATAGAACCTGAGAAAGATGCTAGGTGATAGCAAGAAATTACAAGTTCAGAATATTGTTAAAATGGAAACATTATGAAAAGTGATTCACAGATTCGAGAAAGTCTCCACAAAATTACAAACAAGGCTATTAAGAGGACTAGAAAAAAAATCAAATTTTTGTATGAAAGAAGAAAGGTTTATAAATAGCCCAAAAAGACCATAAGAAAAAATAATAGGAAGAATCAAAAGTATCAAATATCAAGATGGGGAATGGCTTTCAAAGTGTTTGCCCCACAAGTTAGAGGACCTGATCCCAGCACTCACTTAAGTCACCTAGACATACCTGCCATCCCAGCAGTGGAGAGATGGACGGATATGCATCCCTGGAGCTTTCTGAGTGCACAGTATAGCTGAATGTTATAAAGTCCCATTGATTGGAATTTTTCTGATGGTTAAAGATGTGTCCTTTTCACTTAATTATTAAAAACTCTTACATTTTTATAAATATGTCCATTTCATTGGTTAGCTTGATTAGTCTTTTGGTTTTTGATTCTTGTGTATGTGCTTATATGTTTCATGTTGAGAATTTATTTTTGGAATCAATTGTAACTTTTGATGTATTACAATATTAAATTTCAAAGTATGCTACTGAGGAAAAGTAAAAAGGATGCAAGAATATATAAGCATAAAATAATATAGACACATAGAGCAATGGAATATAGTAGATGAATCAACCCACTTAATTACAACCATCTCTTTCTTGACCAAGATGCTAAAACATATGCTGGCAATGTAACAGTCTCTTTAACACAAGTAGTTCTAGGAAAACTAGACTCTTATGTGTAGAAGAATGAAACTAAAATAAATTGTCAACGAATCAAAGACTTTTAAAACTATAAAATTTCTGTTAGAAAGTTCAAACCCTTCAAGGTATAGTATAAGTTAAGAACATATGGAAAAAGACTCCAACAGCCTAGTAAATATCAGTACAATTGAAGAATTGAATCACATGGAAGAAAGAAGCTTTTGCACAGAAAGATCCAGTCCAAATAATCTGTGGAAATCTTTGCGAGCAGCTCCTCTGATATATGCATAATATATGAAGAATCACAACAATCAAATATAAAGATGGGGAATGGCTTTCAAAGTGTTTGCCCCACAAGTTAGAGGACCTAATCCCAGCATTCACTTAAGTCACCAACACATACCTGTCATCCCAGCACTGGAGAGATGGACATAGATGCATCCTTGGGGCTTTCTGCGTGCACAGTCTAGCTGAATTTTTTAGCTTCAGACTTAGTTAGAGACCTTGTTTTAAGAAAATGATGATGATATCCTATATAGTTCTTTGATGACATTGCATACACATATGAAACATATAAGCATATATACAACAATTAAACACTAAAAGACTAATCAAGCTAACCAATGAAATGAACACGTTTATAAAAACGTATGTTTTTAATAATTATGTAAGTGCACAACATCATTATCCATCAGAAAATTGCCAATCAGTTGGGCTTTACATCATTCCAGTCAGTATGGCTGTCAACAAGAATACACACACACACACACACACACACACACACACACACAAAGAGAGATGCAGTCAAGGATGTCAAACATACACAAAGAGAGATGCTGTCAAGGATGTCAAATGAGGAAGGAATCTGCATATGACATGATTAATAATGGGACTTGGTATGGTTGTAATGGATGTAATAAAGAAATTGCCTCAGAAAAGTATCCGAAGATACAGGTTCATCACTTTTGTGTATTTCCCACAAAGGAATGGAAATCACTGTAAGTAGCAATGTCATCATATACATGTTATTAATGGGGGTATTCACAAGGGCCAAGATTTGAAATAAGCCTAGGCATCTGTTTACTGAAGACTAAATGAATGAAATGGACTATGTGTGTGTAATGGAATTAGATTTATACATAAAGGAAAATAAATATGATGTGTCAGAAAATTGACAGAAATAAAGATTACCGTCATGTTAACAGAAATAAGCTGGATTCAGAAAGAGGAGTGTTACATCTTCCCTCATACATGAAATTTAAGGGAAAATATTAATGGTTTAGAGTTAGAGAAAAGACAAATGGAAAAGAGGAAGTGAGGAAAGTTGCATGGACAGGAAGTAAGAGGCCAAGGAAGACAGAGAGAGGAGAAAGGTATATGACATGCAACTAAGAAATATTACACTCAAGTCCATTTACATATAATTAATATGCAATAATAAAAGAAGCCAAAGGAAAGGAAGCATGCTCATTCCCACCATCTTGCGGTCAGTAGCAAACTATTCGACTTTTATTAAAAGACCAGCTTTTGCTAAATGATTATCAGGTTTGGGAATCCTGCTAGCCTTGTTCTGGAAGTCAAGCTCAGTATTTTCTAGTCCTGAGTTTTCTGCAGATGTTACTGAATATATCTAAGCCTTATTCCCTTGTGTGTCGAATATGCATAATTAAAATGTCACTGAGAGATTCATTCTAGCATAAACACACATTTATTACACATAGTCCCATTATTTGCTTCTGTGGATACAGTGAAATCTAAATGCTACCCAAATCTTGATAGTAGAATAATTTGATACTGTACTTTGTAGATATAATTTGACCTGGCAATTTCATCTCTGGGAAAGTATTCAAAAGTTCACATATATGTATATATGTATGTGCAGAAAATCATAATTCTGAAAATATTAAATTATCATACAAAAACTTAAAAACTACCTGTGTTTATAATATTTGTAAATTATGTTACATATATCACAAAAGGGTGAACTGTCTATGTAATCATTCATAGTTTTACTGGACTCCATGTTGATAAAGGAGCCTCTTCTATTTTCAAAACATATGTCTTATGCCATGGATTGTTGTTGATCAGTAATATTTTAATATGAATTTGTTCTACTCTTAGTGTTTGTATATATGATTTAAACAAAATTTGTTGAAATAAAAACAAATGAATTTAAAACACAGTAGAATTTTCATACTTCTCACATAACATTTATGTGTGTGTGTGTGTGTGTGTGTGTGTGTGTGTATTTATGAAACTTTTCTTAATTGGTATTAGTTTTATGTCTGTGAACCATTTACATGCCTGATGCTTGAAGTTACAAGAGGCTTTCCTGGAACTGACGTTAAGGGAGGTTGTGACAGACCATGATTTGCTGGGGCACAATGATTGTGTACTTAAGCATGGAATCAACTTTTCAGCCCCTATCAAACAATTTTGTTCTCATGAGTTTTCGTCCTTTTCAGTGATCCATTAAAAAATTTAAGCATATTTTTATTAAATGTGTGGCATTCCATGGCATGTATTTCATGATTCTTATGAAGCATATATTGAGAAAAAAATAAATCTAAGTTAATGTCATCAGGGAGTTAACCTTCATTTTATCTGTATATCTACTTCTTAGAGTCCATAATAAGTTCAGGCCAAACATCAACATGAATGACAATTGCACAGGCAGAGAAGGAGCCAGATGCTGTTGGCTAAATGTGCTCCAGAGTGCGGCATCTGGGGCCAATAACTGCCATACCGAGCCCCATCTGCAGCTAAAGCTGTTAACTCTACTTTGGGGGAAGAAAAATCAGAAATAAAGAAGGCAGTTAAATTCCACATTGTGCCAAGAATAGCAGAAGGTAGGTTGCAGTCAGCATGCAAATTACATCCTGAGTCCAATTTGCGTTTTAATGCCTTGAAACTGAATAAACACTAAACTATGCTAACTCCAGTTGTTTAGAAAGATGAGTACATGTAGGCTCAGTATCTTAAGACACAGTTCAACTAAAGAGTGAGGATATTCAAAAAAGTATTCATGAGCTATTTTTTCTTCTCTATTTAAAAACCTGTAAAATAAACGAAATTTAATAATAAAAATTTGATTGCTTTCAACTAAAAAATTGAAAATCTATGTTGAAGTTGTAATAGCATTTCTTTACACTAAGACTTTGAAATATTAGATGTGATATTTAATCTTCAGTTACACTTTTAAAATATTTGCTCAGGCAAAATTGGTGCAAAACTTAAATATAATGCTGAAAGATAGTTAAATAGATATTTTCTTTACTTGGAAACAGATATGTAATATTCTTTAAGAGTTTTTCATAGGATATATATAAATGAGTATGTAATTAAAAATTGAATGAGCTATGCAAGTAAAAAGATTTATTTATGCCATTTTAGTTTGACAATACATACGTAATATTAAGAAATATTTAAATATCATGAATAATAGAAAGGTATTGGTATTAGAATATAATGTGTATTAAATATAATTTAATTATTAAATTAAATGCTTCATGCATGGAATGAGTTTCAATTATAACCTTTTCAACTGTCAACTATTAGTTTTAAAATATTTCAATTTATTTTCATTTTATGTGTATGGATGTTTTGCTTCCATGTATTTCTGTGGACTACCTGCATCCCTGGTATCTCTAGAGCACAGAAGATGGTGTTGGAACTCCTGAAACTGAATCACAGACGTTTGTATATTATTATGTGGGGGCTGTGAATGAAGCATGGATTTTCTTCTTTTTTATTTAATTTTTGTATTAGTAACTTTTTAAAAATGTTAATCAAAGGCTTTATAAATTTGATAATGCTCAATAACAAGATGCCTATACAATTAGAAGTGTAACCCAATACCCAACCTAGATATAGGAACTGTCTTTGACAGGCAGAGACACGTAAACATCTGCCTCCGTGTTCCTTTCCACCCCCCTCTAGTCTCCTAGCTCCTCCTCTCCTTCTCCTCCTCCTCTCCTTACTCCTCCTCTTCCTCTCCTTTTTCCTCCCACCTTAGATTCTCTTACATATCACCCTTCCTGTTAAAATAAAACTTTTCTCTCAAAATACTATTAGAGCATAACTATACCAATTTGTATCAGTACGGTACAAGATAGACCTAATACCCAGTCCATTATTTTGTTGACTAACCAGAACCTCTGTCATCTCTTCTAACTAAAAGACTTAGTTCTGAACCTGACTTTTGTCTTGGCTTTAGAATGAATGTCAGGTGAAAAACATCCTCTCAAATCTTTTCCCTCAAAGTAAATAGCTGGGATTGAGACTATAAGTATTCAACTCCATCAGAAATCCAGAATGACTGTATTAAGTGAAATTATGGGAAGCACAAAACATCGCTTCTAAAACTTAGCCAATTAATGGAGAATACTATACAATCCCTATACTACAAAACATTGGAGCATATGATCTTCAGCCATATAGGCTGAAGATAGGATCAACAGACAGTCCTAGTGATGCAGAATTATTAAGGGCTGATTACTCTGTCTTGGCAGATATAATCAGTTGACTACTCTGCAAGTGTGTCTTTTTCAGGACAGTAATCTGTCTGTAGGTGAAAAGAGACACCTCTTGCCTAGTGGCTGTCTCACCACAACTGGAGTAACTCCAAAGATGCTCAATTTCTTCTTAGAATCCAAGAGAGAAAGCTGTCAGGAACAGACAGCTCTCTAATCAAAATGAACCTTAATACAGAAATGTTTGTAACGTCAATTCTGTGGACTTCTGATGTTTTGAAAACCAACTATCCATGTAAGGCAATCTGGACTGTTGTCAGTTAACTCCTCTCAGCTATTTCTAAATAAAATATAGAAAACACCCTAACAATAAACTCAGAGCCATGAATTTGCTATAGGCCTTTAACTCACAGGCTAACCAACTCAAATCAGTTTTAAAAAGTTAAAGAATGTTATATAGGCACAATGCCTATGAGAGTAACGATATTAATCTCTCTTCTATATCAATAAGAAACTCGTACCAATAAAAACCTTAAATTTGAAATCAAAGTAAATTTTGTACCATTTAATGAATTATAACTTCAGCTTAATAACAATTATACGGATTTCTATCAATAGGTTATGGCTATGCAATAAATCCTAGTTATTCTTCCCTGTTCGAACAAAACTACTACTTTTCCCTAGAAAGACAGCCCAAAATTAACCACCTCAGTCCTCAAGACCAGGGAATAGGGGCGCCAACTCTTCATTAACTTCTTCAAGCTGGTTATGGGCATTGAGATATTAGAATGGGGGAAGGAGTAAATTGATAAGCCTCTGATATCTGTGTCTTCACTGCATCCAGCTGAGATTCCAGGACATCAGAGGTTGGAGCAGGTCTGCTCAGCTTGCTTGATGAGTAGATACACCAAGGCTGTGTATTCTACAATATACAATTCTCAAAACAAATTTTAGTATCAAGATATTTTTTGTTTGAATTCTGGAATCTAGTCTTCTGGTTGCCTGTTTCTATCATATCTAATCCATATAATTCTGGGAGTTTCTATGAGGGTGTGCTCCCACCATCCTCTCATTCCTGCCTCCCTGCTCTCAAATTCCCCAATGCTAGGGAATCCAAGCTATCAGGCACCAAGGCCCTCCACTTTCGCTGATGCCTGACAAGGCCACTCTCAACTACCTATACAGATGGAACCATGAGTTCCTCCCTTTGTGTTCTCGGGCTGGTGGTTTTAGAATGGCTACTCCAGCTTGTTTCTTAGGACCATTTGCTTGAAAAATTGTTTTCCAGTTCAATAATACCTGTAACTGCTAAGCATTCTCCTCAACCTCTATTGTTACTATTTTTAATAGCATTTCCTATAAGAGGACATTGGAAGCTTGTAAGTGAAAGATATACTTTCCTACCTGGGTTAATTCTAGTCACAGTGAATATCCAGACACTAACTGTACAGCCCACTCTCCATTCCTCCCATTTTCACATTCCTTTTCCTATCTCCCATATTCTATGAAATTCTACTTTGCCATGGTTTCCATTAAAACAATGAAAGGTGTCTGCAAATTTTTGTTTCTTTAAAGTGTGGGCAGTGAGAGGCAGCTGGGTACCTGGTCAATCATGCCTTGAACCCCTAAGACACTACAGGGAAGTAGGAGCTCAGTCTTGCTCCTGGGCCTCTGGCTCCTTTCACATAGCTACAACCCTTCCTACAGAGAGGTTTGTGGCCATCTGTCACGTAGCACAGGTGACTACAGGCCACAGAACATCAAGACAGATCTTCATATTCATGAGATACCTGAAGTTCAGAGGGCATAGCCAATTAAGCATTCCTTCCTAGATCCTCCTTCTTGCCAAAGATATTTAACCTCAGGCCCTCCCTGAGAATATGATGTGTAGCTTCATCCATTTTCTGTCATGACAACAAACATTTTTTAAACTTTTTTATTGGATATTTTATTTATATTTCAGATGTTATCCCCTTACCCCATCCGTCCCCACACACAGGAACCCCATATTCCATTCCCCCTCCTCCTACTTCTATAGGAAGTGCCCCTATCTACCCCCCACACCCACCTTCCCAGTCTCAAATCCCCCCACACTCGGTGTCCAGCCTTCGAGAGACCAAGGATCTCCTCTCCCACCTATGCCTTACAGGGCCACCCTCCCCTACATACACAGCTGGGGCCATAGGTCCCTCCATATGTGCTCCCAGGCTGGTGGTTTAGATCCTGGGAGCTCTGGTTGGTTGGTATTGTTGCTCTAAACATTTTAAGACCTGGACTACCTCTCTTCTTTGGGACCTGCCATGGAGAACTGTGGAGAAGGTCTTTAACTACTGAGATGCCTTCTAACCTCCCACCAACAACCTTTCCCAGCCAAGGAGGCCACCAACTCAAGCAAGCAAGCCGAGGCAGCAGAGACCCAGCCAAGTATCTCATCCCTCACCCCATGCCGGACACAGCTGGAGCTCATCTTTTCCCCTACCCTCTTTGGGTTCTGTCAATCCAGCATGTACTGTGTCTTGACCCTTCCACAGTCTCTTAGCGGAGCCTGAGAGCCCAAGGACCAGAGACCAGTCGGTTCCTGGCTGCCTCCTAGTCCAAGGACTCCCAACCCAAGAGCTATGGCCGTCACAGAACCCTGACCTCTGTTCCCTGACCCCTGGAGTGGAGTCCTGCAGCTTCTTACAGCCCAACATCAGCCCAGTGCTGGTGTGGAGAGAACACAGAACACAATCAACTTCATGTGCCTCTGCCTCTCTGAGTGGTGTCCCTTGCCCTTTGGGGTGGCAGATACAAGACTCACAATTCAACACAACAGGACCCATGCCCTCATGCATATGCTACAGCTCAACAATAAAGAAATCTGGCAAACACAGGTTTTGAGCTTTTCTTAAACTTGAAATGCATATACAAGTTAACGTTTTCTGTGAATGACTGAAAACCTCAAGAGTGTTTCCTTTGACAAGCTCTGTGCCCCATGCCTTTACTGTGAATATAGCACTGTCTGTCAGACTGCCTCTTTACTGGCAATTGACCAGTAACTGACTGTGGGCAGTGTAGATGAACTCAACACATTGCTGTTCTTGACACTTTGTAATTACTCAGAGGAAGCCAAAAGGATGCAGAAAATCCCAGTGTTATGGCAGAAGAGACATTCGCATTAAAACAATGCCAAACAGCACTAGGAAACAGTACAGTATGCTAAGTAAATCAATATGATTCTACCTACTGTGCATCTATTCCCACACAAGACAGCATAGGGCAATGTTCACCCTGGTGATCCAGCAGAAAGCCTGTGGTGCTGCAAACACACTCCGCACAAATGAAGGACTGTGACCAGCATACAAATAGATCAGTCAGCCACTGTCCCTCCAATTCCACTATTAAGCTCCTAAAAAAGACTTCTACAGGTTTCTCTTCAAGTCTTCTTTAAAGTTAGTAGAAGTGGGTGAACTTATGAAAAAAGCAGCAGTATCACAAGAGTGGCAGGGGTGACGGTAGTCTCACTGGAGGAATGCTGGTTTGATGGAAGCTAAAGAATTCCTGGATAAGAGACTGAAGAAAAGACAATCCAGAGACTGCTCCTGCCCAGAGATCCATCCCATCTGCAGACATCAAACTCAGACACCATTGCTGATACTAAGAAGTGCTTGCTGACAGGAGCCTGGTATGGCTGTCCACTGAGAGGCTCTGCCAGCACCCGACCAATACAGGTTTGGATGCTCACAGGCAACCATCAGACTGAGCAAGGGGACCCTAATGGAGGAGTTAGGGGAAGGACTGAAAGAGCTGAAGGGGTCAGCAACCACATAGGAAAAACAATATCAACCAACTAGCCCCGTCCTCCCCAGAACTCTCATGGACTAAACCATTAACCTTGTGGGACCCATAGCTCCCGCTGCATATATAGCAGAGGATGGCTTTATCTGGCATCAATGGGATGGGAGGATCTTGGTTCTATGAAGGCTTGATGACCCAGCATAGTGGAATGCTAGGGTACTGGGGAGGCATGAGTGGGTGGGCTGGGCAGGTGGAGGAGCTCTCTCATTGAAGCTGGGAGTAGTGGGGAATGGGATGGGGGGTTGAGGATGGGAAACTGGGAAGGAGGAAAATATCTGAAATGTAAATAAATAAAATAATAAAAAATTAAAGAAAGAAAAGAATTCCAGAATAACAACCATGGTGGTAGGTGACTGGTGCCCTGTTTCCTAGATTGAAAAAGACATCCTCAATTTGAAACATGGAAGCTGTTGGAGGCTCTGCCTGCTGTCTCTGCTGTCTGATGCATAATGCTGACACTTGAAGCAGCCAAGTCTGATGGAAGTTAAAGCCCAGAACATGAGGTCTTCAACCAGATGACCCAGAGTCAAGTCTCTGGTTTCCAAAGCCAGGATCAGGGGGGAGTCAATGTGAGGGCTTAGGGCTATAATTTTGTGGGGATGACTGTTTAAGCACCTGGTCTATAGTATTCAAGGGCTTGGAACTTGCTCTGTGGAATAATACTTCCTTGACTACTTACAAGTTAGATTTTGGCAGAGAAAAAGAATGGGGGCTTCAGTCATATAATTGTATAGAAAATGACTAAAAAGTAGCTTGTGATAATAGTTAAAATTATGCATAGTTAGTTGAGAAAATAATTCCTGATGAAGGTAGTTAAATGCTGACCAATACACTTAATGATAACAATTAGGGAAATAAATGTGCTTAGAGCTCTTTGAAATCTCAGATATTTTCTGGATATCACAAGGCATAAGAACATGTACAGCTACGTATACTTTTAGGAATCATGAAAAGAGTGATATAGTTAGGCCTCTGCCAAAATTATAGGTCTCTTCAGTAAAGACAGAGTAGAAGCTTTAAGTGGGTTGATAAAGAAGTATATGTGTGCCTTGTGTACATACTTAAGGCACACACACACACTCACACACACACACATACATACACATGTATGTCTGTGCACATACACATGCACACTGGGTGTTGTCTAAAGAAATACTACAAGAATTAGAAGTTCAGTGTGTTTATTGTCTTGCTTGTTTCTTGACTATTTGCATCTATTGTATTGCTAGTTCCTCCACCTAGAACTCACCTTAATATTTGAATGTAATTGAAATGGAATAAAAGCAAAAAGGAGGGGGGGATGAGATAAGGGGTTTCTAGGGAGGGGTAATTGGAAAAGGGGAGACATCTGAAATTTAAATAAATAAAATATTCAATAAAAAATAAAAAATAAAAAAAAATTTCAGTGAGTTTAAGAAAATATTTGTCCAATCATTCCTCAGCTTTTTAATACAGAGCCTTAGAAAAAACTCATTAGTTTCATTTGACAATTGTTCTAGAAGAAACAATAAACAAATAATAGAATTAACAACACAGTAATAACAATAATTAAGATGGCTAATCCTCTGACTTACATGTTTTCTATATTATATGATATATGTTTCAAGTAACAAAAATAGTCATAAAATCCACAATACAGTACAGATCATGCACAGGATATAAATGGATAATAACAACTTTTTACGAAGAAAGAAGAATATCTGAGCAATTTGGAAAGATACATTTATTTAACATAGCAATAAATGTGTTCAAAGACATATAGTAAATGTATATAAAAATGATATTGACCTTTTGCAAAATAGGCAATATCTATAGATAAGATATGAATGGAGTGCAAATTCAATACTAGGAAACTAGAAAAACTCAGAAAATACTTACGGAGGACATTAAGTAATGCTCTTTGTTCTGGCCATATTCTCAGTAAGAACATTTGTGGTACCAAGGGACTTAAGGTAAAGGAAAAAGTCAGTTATTGTTAATGTGTATGGATCTTTTGCAGAATGTTAAAATATTCTAAAATTATAGCGTGTCGATAGTTAACATCTTTGACTATGCTAAAAACTACATAATATGAAATTATGAATTAGATGTCTTGTGTGAACTATGTCAGGTTTTTATGAAGAATTATAACTTAGAAAATCATAAGTAATTGGCTAGCAGTCTTATGTTTAATGCATATAACATGAAAGCAGAAAGAATATTTAGAGAATATTTATATTTTAGCATAATCTTGTGAGTATAAAGTTGGTATTATGATTATTAAGACAATAAAGAGAAAAGAACTAGAAACTCAACAATGGTGGCCATTTAGATTTCCTTAGATTTTTAAAAAATTTTATTTTTATTCTCAATCATGAGTGGGGTGTGTGTGTGTCTGCGTGTTAGTGTAAAGATAAATATAGTGCCCACAGAATCAAGAAAAGAGCACCAGATGCCCTGGAACTGGAATCATAGCAGTTTCTGAGATTTTCTGAGCAGTTTGCTACCCTGTGTGAATATTAGGAACCAAACCAGGATCATTTGCAACAGCAGTATGTGCTCTTAACACCTAAACCATCTCTACCTATTCAGTGTTTGGATTTAAAACTGCTAAAAGGTAATGAAAGGCATGAAAGTTTATATCTCAAATGACCATCTTTGACAAATGTTTCTCCCACTGATCTGGATACAATTTGCTATGAAGGAGGCACAGCGTAGTATACACATTCTGAAAAAAACATGCCCAGATTTAATCCTGTTTTCTTAAGACTTCTTCAAAGATACATCACAGGTTCATATGCTTCCATTCTAGAGAAGTTTGAGTGTGAATTCCAGCTTTCTACTGCAGTGAATGTCAATCTCAGCTTTACCAACCCCCAGACCATTGCTGACAACAATATTAGTTCACATATACATAAACGTTAAGATTTAAAACCAGTATCTTACAAAAAAAAGATTTAAAACCAAAGCACTAAAATGTATAGATCAGCTCTCTTATCCAAGAAGATTCAGAAACATAATTTATCAAAATAATGATGATTACTCTTGATTGTCTACTTGATTAGATTGAGGAAACGTCTGTGTTGGTATTGACATAAATTATTAGAATATGAGGACCTGGCATAATGAATAGATTAATTCATGGTAGAGTCATAATATGATTACATTATTGGTAAGTGGTGAAGGGTGAAAATTGGAGTTTAGTTGGAGGAATTCGCTACATGTGGTACGTTCTTAGGGATTGTAACTTCCATTGACCTCTCCTTCTGTTTCCTTACTGTTTCATACCTGCCTTATCTTGAACTGCCATCATGGCTTCTCTACGAGAATGAACTAAACTTCCTGAAACCAAAAACAGCTACAGGAAAAATGCTCTATTCTATGAGGATTTTATTAGGCACTTGGCCATATATATATGCAAAGATAATATACAAAAATATAATTTAGAAAATCATTTAAGAAAAAGTAAAATATAGACAAACCCAATTTTGCTGAAATTCTTTGAAAGTGGTCTCAATATATAGGTAGAATCCAAGATAACAGTAACCTTACTGATTAGTGTGAGAAAACATGCTAGAATATTTTGTACACATTAACTTAATATGATCTAATTGTACTGAAAGATTTTCTTACAAAAATTATGAATAATTTATTCATATCATCAAAGTTATCCTCTTATTAGTGCCATTTATGCTAAAGTGTCCCTTTTTCATAAATCTGATAGGACAAAGTATGAATTGCATATGAGAAGAGGGAGTAGAAATTATGTTAATATATTATTCATGTATGAAATTTTAAAAAATTTGAAAAAGGTAAGTATTATTAAAATCTCTAGTCTCAAAGCTTGGCAGTAAAATATTTCAACACCTTGGAAACTGAGAACTGCTGAATTATTCAAAGAAAAATAGAACATGAATAGACTATTTTTTACAATTATTGTTTTACTTACTTTAAAATCATTTATATATTTTGTAATTATAATTACATCAATTCTCCTTTCCCTCCTTTCAAATCCTTCCATATGCCTTTTCTGACTTACTTTCAAATGTATGGCTTTTTAAATTTAATTGTACACACACACACACACACACACAAAACTTTTTTCGTTCATATAATGTTATTGACTGTTGATACACTGAGTCTTTCATTCCACCTCAATGTTCACAACTGAGAAGATTTATTAAAATCCTCACATAATTCTTAGTTATAAGTACAAAGGAAAGGGAAATATCTGAGTTATTTTGCAGTATACAATTTCATTGCTCTGCTTTTATAACAAGAAGAGAAATACTTTTGTTCTCACCTCCTTGAAGTGGAAATTCCTTGTTTCTTTGGAGACTCAGTTATGTCATGAGATGTTTTCTGGAAACGCCCTTCTGAAAAAATGTTTGTGCTGAAGCAGACACATGGGAGGATATATTGCTGAGAAGAGACATGTAGTAATTTTCTGGAAGTTAGAGCAGGCACTTGAGAGAAAAAAAGGATGTTTGGAAAGGATATAAATAGAACCCAACAGACAGTAAACAACCCTCTGTGGTATGGGTTCACCTTGCCAGTCTTTGCTGATCTTCATTAGACTTTGCTACACTGATCTTCACTAAGAATGAAGACAAGGAGAATGATGACAAAGCTGTTTGGCATTGGTTCACCTTGCCATTGTTTGCTGATCATCATTGCTCATGACTTTGTAGAGAGTAAGGCACTAAAGAAAGGCACTACTTCTGGTAGTGTTCCAGTGGCTTCTTGCCACTTCCATAAACTTGGGGTGATTGACAGAGCCTCACAGTCTCCTCTGGATTGAACTGTTGTTGCTGGTATGGTGTTTGTGAGTGGATCAAACTTCCATTAAAGATTAGTGTGAACTGAATTTTTTTT